>NW_008481886.1:15423-46007 GCF_000524495.1 Plasmodium inui San Antonio 1
AGGAAATGAGTACTTATCTCTTATTATGATGGGGGACTCACTCGTGTTAATCTGATATATTATGAAGACAGCATACCCCCCTGAGTATTGAGTTTTAAAATGAGCTGTGGATATTATTCCAATCCTAATGCAATCATTGAATCTGTTGCTACATGAGTTTAATATTAATTATGAGGAACGTTAATTCTGAATAAAAGGATTAACAGAATCAAATTAAGTATAGGTGTGAATAATAAGAGTTAACCCTTCTTCGGCGTACAATAGGATGTGGGGAAGGCAAGATATTGCAATAATTCTATTTAAGGATGCCTCTTGACCGGTTAAAGGAGCCGTTCAATACTGGGAATATGATAACGCGATCTGATTAATTTCGTCGAGACGATTACGTATTATGGGCAAAATTTAGCAGAGGAGGAGACAGAAAAATACCAATATTACGTTTCTATGTAGAACAGCCGCGGCTACACCACAATCAATGTATATGAATCAGAAGGAAACTGAGATGGATAGGTGATGACGAGCATAATGACGCCATAATTGATTGTGATTCCCCGCAGATACATATAATACAGAAGGGAACGAAGACAGTGAAAGAATTGTGGGAGGGCTCATAATTTATTACAGCAAATAAATCCTAGAGATTAAGAAATAATTCCAGTATAGAATCCTGAGGATAAACTGAGAATAACAGATATGTATAAGTATAACCGAGTTTTCCATTCCTCGTATCATGAATTCTAGTAAACTAAAAGAGGGACATAAGGCATTCCTCATTTGGAGGTGTTAGGCGAATTTAGATTATGGGTATCAACTGAGGATGCATCCATTCAAGAAGGCATAAGGAGGATGTTAGAGGCAGGAATACAAACAATTTACATGCCTCTATACATTGCTATGATTTATTGATAACAGCCTATGTTTTGTTGACCTATTTACACCTTACCATGGGACCTAAACCGTTGGATATATATATATGTATATTTTTACTCTTGGATATGTGGGAATAGTTCATGAGTCATAGAAATAGGAGGTGTTAAGCTGGTGAATTATGATGTCCCTCTGGCGTCATACAGGAAGGGGCTACCCGGAAACACAAGCGGAACCCGAAAGGATGAGACTGATGGTTAAACATCTTTAGGCACAGGGAAAACGTAATTAACAGTATATGCTGATTAAAATTAGAAGATTATTCATTTTGCATAAAGATTCTCCCCCTAAAATTACACCATTGTTCATGACGTGTCTCATCTATGCATATATAAAGGGAGTAATGGACTGTTGAATTTGAACTGGTATGAGTTGTAATTTCACATTGAACTTTAATTGTATGTTGCATACGATTGAGAGGGCTGCTATACTGTTTAAATGTGTCTATGCCTTTTTGTGGAAACTCATATGAGTGCAATGGAATAAAGATATCCTGATGCAATGAGTACAGACTGAAATGGTGGGCCGCTGTGTTTATATGGCTTCCTTTATACTTACCTTATTTTTGTGAATGCGTTCTCATGCCCCATCCTTTTTGTTAGTGTGGTTTTTGATGTTTCGATATCTTCACCAGTATCCGCCCGCATGTTGCATTATTCCTATGTATTTTTTCTCATGTTTCAGCATTTTTATGAGAGTATTCTTCCATGGTGCCTTCTTCCTATATATGCGTGTTCATGTGGGCGAATTTTGCGAACGTGGTTTGACGTGGGATAATTTTCGCGGACGTTGCTTCATGTGGCCTAATTTTCGCGGACGCTCTTCCATGTGACGTAATTCTGCAAATGTGTCTTCATGTGCCCTTTCTTGCGAAGGTAATTTCCTCTGGGCTAATTTTTCGCGGACGCTGTTCCATACTGCATAATTCCTCGTGCACGCCTTTCCATGTGACTTAATTTCTCCACGATGTAGCTTCATGTGGCTTAACCTGGTTAGAGTTTTTTCATGTGGATCAATTCTTGGGGGGGCTCCCCTATGTTCTATATCTATCGCAGGCAAGCTGTTTCGTTTCGCTTCATTATATATATTTCTCTATTTAATTTTTTCATGAGGATACACCTTTCTGCTGCATTCCTTTCACGAGAATTTTTGGAGGGTTCCTTTATGATGACATCCCTCGCCGCATCCTTATGAAGATACCACCATTTCTGGCATGCTTATGAAGATGCCTTTACCTGCCGCATTTTTATGACGATTTCTTCTGTGTCGTTTTTTCATGATGCTTTTTTTTTCTACATTTTAATGATGCTCTCTGTGCGAGTCATTGCGCTGTTCTTGTCTTACGTTACTGTGCTTTGTATTGTTTTGCGGCGGCACTGTGCTTCGTACTGTTTTGCCGTGGTAGTATGGTGCTTTCTCTCTGTGTGGCATTCTTCTAAGGATGTTTAGATCTGGTATGTGGCTATAATAATGCTCCTTTGTGTTACATTTCTGCACAGTTGCACTGCTCTTGTCGTGTCAATATGAAGATTTTTTTGTGTCTGGCATCTTTTTCAGGATGATATTTCCTGTCCCATTTTTATGAAGTTCTCTTTTTTTATGGTTTGTCCATGTGAGGTGTATTTTCCCAGTAGGCCATCCATTTCTGCAAGATTCATTTTACCGCGTTGTACTTCTAATATATTTTCTGGCTCGTCATTCTTATAGGGACGGCTTGTTTCGCCGTGTCACTATTAAGATTCCTGTTTCATTTCTTTCCTGACGATAGTTTCTTCTTCGGGTGCCCTGATGAGGTTTCTTGTGCCACGTCATTATGAGAATTCCTTTTGGTGTGGCATCTTCCTTACGAAGAATCCCCTTACCGCGTTATATTCATGATATTCTTCTGTTTCGCTGCTTTTTAAAGATGCCTCTTCCTTCTACCATGCTACCGCGAAGGTATTTTCGCGAGGCCCTCTTTTTATGAAGATATTTCTCTTCCGCGGCATACTTATGATGCTATTTTCCGGCGGCAGCCTCAATATACTGTTTTGTGTCATTCGTTTTATATGGATGCTCCCTTCTCCCGCGGGATCGTGAAGATGTTCTTCTGTGTGTCATCTTTTCTACGAGGATGTACACTTTTTCGCGGCGTCCTGAAGATGTTCTCTCGTGTGCGATTTTCTCTAGGAAGAGGGCCTTTTTTTGCGGCATGGTTAAGCTGGGGTCCTGTTTCTTATTTTCTTTATGAGGATGCTTCCTTCTCCTGGTAGCTTCAGGATTTTGTTTTGTGCCGTCATTTTGAACATGTTTCTTTGCCCCGATCATTCTGAAAAGGTTTCTTTTTGCCGCATCATCGTGAAGATGCCCTTCTGGCTGTATCCCTGTGGATATGTTGTATTTATTATATGTCATTCTTTTTTATCACAATCATCTGTTTCCCAATATCTTCAGCAGCGTGCTTATCTTTTTTCTATGTGGCTGCATTATGAAGATTTGTCCTCTCTTTGGCTATTATGAGAATGGCCACTTATTTGAAGTGTAAATATCATGACTATACAGATGCAGTAGTATTAGCAAACAGGGATAATATACCGATGTGTAAAAGAGGACCTTTATCCCTGGTGTATTATTGCTTTAGAAGTGATAATGTTCATCGAGTACTATTAGGTAAATAGCGATGTTACCTGGATAACACTGTTAATTGGACAGCATAGCTGTATCACGAGTAAGGAATTACTGTAGCGTTACTGTATAAAGGCTACTGACGTGTCCGTAGTACTCATATTTGCAGAGTACTGACATGCTTATCGTTTCATTACATCGAAAACGGAATGCTGCGTAGTATACTGTTCTTTGCAGAATACTGGTTGGCGCTCCTAACGCTGGTGCAGGGCCGAAATGCACGTGTAGTATTCTTATGTGGGTTGCATGGATATTCTAGAATTCCTGCTTAAAGCATACTAAGGTGTCTGGATTCTCAATAGTTCGCAATCCTGAGATTCTCATGATATTTTTATATGAAAATACTAGTAGCTGAACCCTGTGCAGGACCATTAGTTCTATCATACTAAGCTGCACCATTATGTGTTCTGGCCTGTGCCATAATTAATATTATTATATTCAGAATACTATCTTATGGAAGAGTACGTGTTTGCAAGGTGTACCATCATGTTAAGAATATTGTCGTGTCGATAATACTCCTATTTAAATAGAACAGTCCTTTTGTGAGTATTCATGATTTACAATGCCAATATGAGGAAACAGGAGGAATATGTATACTACTCATATGTGGAAATAGCATACGTCCTTGGGGCACCTCTATTTGGAGGGTGGACAAGTCGAGAAAGTCGTATTAAGTGATGTATTCGGGTGATAGGATATATATGGCGTAACCTTTTACCATTTGGGGAGAGCTATCGTATGAAAAGTGCACACGCTTCTGTTGTATCTTATTCTGAAGGATACTTCTGCGTCGAGTGTGTTAATGTCTCAAGTGAACTGATATTTGAAGAAAAGTACTGTTATGTGGGAAGCAGTATACCTCGAGTAATAAGCTTATCGTTGGATTATCATGATGTTAAGTGTTCTGATGTAATTTTAATGACTTCATTAAATCACGTGCGGGATGGCACAAATCGTAGAAGTCATCAATAATACTATTACTTAAGGATTATTGCTACTCCGGGAGTATGATGATGTTAAAAGCAGTTTCTTGTCCTGAGTATTCATATTCCAGGAGTGGTATTGTGCTACGGGTACCAGTCTATCTGCCATTATGTGTCCTCCTTATTAGGACTATATCTGTGGTACTATTCTTTAGAGAGTACACGTGTACAAGTAATACCGTTATGTTAATAATACTCTCGTTTGAATAATACCTTGCTTTGAGGTATACCGTTCTATGGGAAGTATTAATAACTCGAAGTATCATTCTGTGAAGAGTACATAAGTATATACCGTAGTCATATCTGCGGAGTCTTCAGATGCCTCGTACATTCCTATTCGGAGTGTCACAAACTTACATCAGTACTGTCGAGTAATGTATCTTCAAGCGGATAAGATATATGGCACAATGTTTTATCATATACAGAGAGTTACACCATAGAGGGTACCAGCGTTTCCGTAATAGTTTTATATGAAGCCTACTATGGTGTAAACAGCATAGACCTGTTCAGTGCTCCCTCTTTTGAAGATTATTACCCTTATGTACCGAAGGGTGTTCCTAGATCAACATGCCTGTCTCTGAATTGCCATTATGTAAAGGGTGTCTATTTAAGTTTAATGGTCCAATAATATAAAGTACGGGATTGTACAACCTTTAAGAAATGTTAGGGAGACCATTGTTTCGATAGTATTATGGTGCCGGAACTACTCTCATGTGAATGGTCCCCCTGTTTGTGAAATATTGATATTCTACGGGTGTCATTATTTGGAGAACACTATTCCGTCGAGTGTATCGATATTGAAGCAGGATTCACGCGTGTGCAGTACGGATGTGTATGGATTCTGAATGATAATGATTACGGAAGTTGTCGTAGTGCTGTTATATGAAGATACTAATGGTTGAGCTGTGGTAATATTTGTTGTGCATTGTTTTCTAAATAGAATACCTCGGTAGGTAGTACGCATAATCGGAACCCATATTTTGTGAGTATACTCATATGTGTGTAGTACTGTCATTTACGGACAACAATTGTGTGCAAATTATGGATGTCCCTGAAGCACAACTATCTGAAGGATTCCGACTTCAAGGCACAGGATTTTGGCTTCTATTATACGCACAAAACTACTGTGTGGAACTTGTAGCAGTCCCTGAAGTATTATTATTTTAAGAGTGGTGCATCGCGTGAAGATTCATGACTTTAGCAGTCCCACCCTACCAAGTGTAGGGATATCCTTAGATTACCCTTGTGTGAGAGTAACTTTTTAACTTCAAGTATTCATATTTCCTGAGTACTATCATGTGAATAGTCCAAATGTCTGCCGAGTATTCATATGGGAGGAATAACATTCTAGGGATGAGTACTACTGTGGCCGGAGTAATATCATTTAAATAGTACTGACATGCAGTGGGTACCATTATTTCTACCCTGTATCTGTGTCTGAAGAATACTATTATATGAATGAAAGCATTGGATGAAGTTCACAGATATAGGTGCTGTAATCTTATATAAACGGCACAACTGTGTATGTTGCTGCAACATGTCGCAAGTCTCCAAGGTTGTGAAATATAAGGGTGTACCAGCCGTAGTATTATATCGGCGTTCATGGATTATACTACTATTGTAAGGACTAAATCCTTTGAACCATGCAGACCACCAAGGACATACTTATTTGAACAGAAACAATATACCTGTGGTGATTCAGTGTGGATGGCACCAATAGATGAAGAGTGCCATTCTGTGAAGTCCACCAACATTTTGAATGCAGTACTATGTGAAATGTAGGGATATCCTGGGCAATTGTTATCTGAAAAGTCTCCTTGTGGCTGGAGCGCCCTTATTTGAAGAACATCTCTGTGTAAAGGGTAAGGATATCCTCCAGTGTTACTGTATATGAAGCGTATCCAGGTGTTTGTAGTACTTATATGTCGAGAGTAGTAACACACTTATTCTATTGGTATTTGAGCACAGAATATACCCTTGGGGTACCATTATTTGTACAATACTGGTGTCGATTTTCCTTGGTAGTGATGCGCGGGGTTATACGTGTACTATTATTATGTCAGGAGTACAGTCGTCCATGTACTAGTGTATGTGAAGGATTCAGGGTTTATGCTTTCATTACATGGACGGCCCCATTCTGTGAAGTGCCTGGATATTCCAGTATAACTATTGTCTAGAAGCTACTGATGCCTGTAGATACTCAATGGTGATGAGTCTGGAGATCAGCATAGTACTATTCTATAAAAGTACGAGTAGTGGAGCTATATGGATCACCTGGAGTGCTATTATACAGACGGAAGCATGATCTGTCAAGTGTTTTGCCTTTATGAGTAAAATTACCCTTGGAGTACGATAATACAAGAAGTACCGTCTTGTTTACAGTAGTGTTGTGTGGATAATACTTCCATTTGAAAAGGATATCTGTTGAAGGAGTATTCATGACTTGGAGTACTGTTATGGGGACACTACAAAGGTATGTACAGTACTCATATCTAAGAATGCCTAATATGACTGGTACCATGCCATTTGATGAGTGGCAAAGTTAATCCCGTATTATTAAGTAAAGTAAAGAGGGATATAGAATTCATGACTTAGTTTTATGCCGTATGAGGAGGGCAAACCGTTACGCAACGTGTCGAAGTTGCCGTAGTACCTCCGTATGGGGGGTACACTTCAGTGGGACTTAGGGATGTGTGAATTGCACGATTACTTGAAGAACACTGATGTTATGTACAGAGTAGGTTGTCCTGATGAGTACAACTGTCCTTGGAATAACATTATTTGAGGGGTCGTCATGTTGGTTTAATGCGTGGATGATATGACTTGGCCGATTCTGCAAATCCGACAGTTGGCCTCGAATCATATTGTCTAAACAGTAGAGCTATGCCGGGGCTACTATAGTGTTAACCGTATTATTGTGTCAAGAATACTGATATTCGAGGTGTGTCATTATTCGTAGGTTAATATTGTATGAAGTACCTAGATATACCACGAAGGCAAATGCCAAGGAAGTATTAATGTGTCCTCATTTCCCATGTTGACGAATGCGGAGATTCTGGTAGTACTGTTATATCAATGTATTAATGGTTGATCTATCCTGATATCTGCAAAGTACACTCTTTTTTGGGGCATAATCGTATAAAAAGTAGGGATGATTTGCGGCGCAGTCTTGTGAATGTACTCATATCTCCCTAGTTTGATTTCTTGGAGTGCACAATTGTGGTGGGATTCTGGATCACCCCCATTCACAATTATTAAAAGAGGTGGAATATCATGGCCTACTGTTTAGGCTTCTATTATAGGCAAAGCACCATAGTCCGGAATTAATAGCACCCCCTGGAGTGTTATTATATTAACAGCAGTATACTGTGTGGAACCGCATGATTGGGGGAGCAACGCTCGAGCAAGTGTACACATATCCGTGAAGGAGTATTGTCTAAGAATTACTTATTCGCTCCCAATGGTAACATTCCCAGAGTACTATTATGTGAACAATGTGAATGTTTGCGAAGTATTCAGATATTAGGAATAGCATTGTGAGGTGGATACTACTGTACCGGGAGTACTATGATTTAAAGTGTATGGACATGCATGCCGTATCGTTATCCTTATCCGTCGTCCCTGGCAAGGATGGTAATGTATAAATGACACCATTGTAAGAGATAGACGAATATACCTGGTGTATTATTATATGAAAGGTAGGGTGATATAAACAGTACACCTGTGTCTAAAGTGTCAATGCTGGTGAAGAATACAGCTGTATCGGGAATATTATTGTATAGGTTTACCGCTTATGCTGTTATTGTAAGGAAGGGAAAATATTTTACAACTAACACACAGCTCGTAGCACATTCATTTGAAAGAGATTATTATCCCAGCAGTCATATGATATCTAGAGAGAAGGGAAAATGAGAAGTGGCATTCTTTGAAGTGCAATGATATTCAAAATACAGTATTGTATGAAGGATACGAATATTCTCAAGAACCTTCCTTTGAAAAATAGGGATTCTTCTACAATATGCCCATCGAAAATGCAAAAGTGTGTGAATTGCGGGCTATGTGTTCCAAATTTCGGTTCCTATTATTTGGACGACACCAGTCATTGATTAGTATAGATCTCTATGAAATAGTATTATGTGAAGAATTAAGGGCTACATTCTAAAGAAAAGAGCAGGCCATTAATCACGCGCAGCTGCAAGCGCTATAGATGTATCGAATGTATTATTGCTGGAGTAATACAATAGAAGCAGAAATACTTGCATATGGACAATGCAGGGATTCTGGCGGAAATGTTGTTTGTAATGTACAGTGTTGCAGGAATGCTTTCATGTGAAGGCCTCATAACATAGGATTTTAGATACGACTAATTGGAGAACGTGACTAATTGAGGAATAATGATTTATGTGTAGTATTATTTAAAAAATATCGCTCCCCCCAGGACTACGGGCCTGTGGAATGTACGCTTAGGATACAGTCCTATTATATGAACCATGCGTCTATACCTCCAGTATAATTATGTTTACTGTATACATGTCTCCTGAATATTATTCTGCACGAGGTTCACATTTTACAGTATTTTTATTTGTAGACTATTATTGGCTGAAGATAACACATCTCTATGGGGAACCATGATATCAGGAACATAATCATGCGGGTTCTATGACTATGACTGGAATACGTTTATATGGACAGGTTAGGCCAACGAGTGCTATTATTTGAAGAATAGAATGAGGCGAAGGATATACATATCCTTGGAAGACTAATATGTAAGGAGTACCTTTTTCGCGACCATTATTAAGTATGTGAGAGGGAGACATTTCTCTAGAGTATCACTGCCTAAACAGTAGAAGAATCACCAGAGTCCCTATTGTGGAGTCGTAAAGATTTAAGGCAGGAGGCACCCTAACTTAAAAAGAGATATTTAGTAAGAGATAATAGAGTGGATTCAGCGGTATTCTTGGAGTGGTTCTAATCACTGAGCGTTACACATATATAGAAAATACGAGATGCCTCCGGTATATCTGTATTAACTCTAAAAATCGGCCTTACAACAACTGTCTAGAGGATAAGCCTTTGTCAAGGGTAATATTCTATGTAGAACAGTGCTGTGTGAGGAGGAAAAATGTTTAAGATAATACCAAGGTTTAGAGAGTCGAATTCCATGAGGAGCATGGCAGTTGTAAAAATGCTGCCAGTTCACCAATACACTGGCTTGTAAAATAATTCCATTCCAGGAATACTCATATACGAAACCTAAGGGTATTCATGATGTATAAGAAACTGAGGGATACTATCACTTAAAAGGGTTTCAACATACCAAGGGTGCTTATATATAGGAAGAACTTTTTATAGGCGAAGTAACACTGTAGGTACAGTAATACGTCGTGAACTCTGATTATTCCCTCTCAGTATTATTGTAATATAGATTCAATAATTATCCGGGTACTATTAGGAAACAATGATTACGGAAGATTTGAACACCTGTCTTAATCTGTAGTATTTTCCTGTTAACATGACTCGAGGTCGATGCGATACTATTAAAATATAGCAATTATATAAAGTTAAAGATTAAATTTCTTATACTCTAGAGAGGAATAGGAAATTATAAAAGGAATAAAACTATATAGAACGAGCTATTTCTCGTGGAGAGTTAGGAATAATAATAACATGGAACGAGCGAAGGGGATAGAATAAGCATAAGAATAACAATACACAGAAGATATTAAAGAATCATTAATCTAAAAGTGGGGGGAGCAACCATATAGGAGCGGAGGACTATAATAGAATGTATATACGAATACAACTGACATATTTGAGAAAATTATCTATTTCAGGGAGGGGAGAGAAATATATGCGAAACCATATAAAGACACACCCAAACAGTGGGCATATCAACATGACAATCAGAGTGGAAATGCCTAAAAGGGAAGGTACATAATTAATAAATAAAAAAGAGCCAACACCAGAAAAGAGGATACAGGGGAAGATGCTCAAGGGATGAAGATTAGACACTACACCCAAAGCATAGAATCCAGAAAAACAGTAGAGGTGGCACATAAGGAATAATGTGAGCAGCAGATCTTTCCCTCTGACAGAACACATATATGAAATCGAGGGTTTCCTGTTTTCTAACATATAGACAAAGGAATAAGAACAAATAATATCTTGAATCTGTGCTGAGTTCATGGAGTATAATAAGTCGTACAATAACTTCATTTTTGTCTTTATCTAAGACTATAGAGGATGCTATAACGGGCGTCTCGTTATTCACCACAGGAGGATGTAGAATGTTAAGTGGTCTTCATAACCCCTTTTATGCATAAAAGAATATAAACATATACAATGGATACCTTCCCCTATTGACATAAAGACATGTCCTATAAGGGAGTCTTACACCACCATAGAGTTATGAGGTTCTTCTGAGAAATGAGAAGAAGTCAATAAAGACATGATCATTTTGGCAGTGATATGGTTTTTATATGAGTTTTAAGTGTAATGCTATATGGGCATATAGACAATAATAGACAAATTCGCTCCCTTAATAATAAGTCAAATAGTTTTATGAACCTATTGTGTGTTATTCCACGTGATTAATTAACCCGAATTTTGGAAATTATTGGTGAGTTGTTGTGGGGATCATCTGACTAAACAGGGGACTATTTAAGTTTCGATACATTATCATAATATACATTTACCCACACCGTGGCAAAAGAATAACTGTTTAAATAGCCAGATACAGAATGTTGTGGCTTATAGGATATTTTCTTTGCTATATAGCATATCATGAGGGATGATATAAAAGCAGCTGTGGTGACCTCCTGAGGAGTAGATAAGCAACAGGATATAAGATAGCGGGGGAACATCATATAATGGTTAGGAATTTACTGATAGGACATAGTGTATATTATAAGAGAAAAACACGGACAACACAAAGGAACGAAGGAAAAGAAGAAGGGAAGGAAGAAATATGGCATTTGCGCCATAATGAAATAGATTAAGCCATAGCCGCCCTTGAGTAGGAGAGACTAGTTTAAACTAGGAGAAAGAGTGACAAAACAGTCACAAACAACGAAGGAGGGGTA
Organism: Plasmodium inui San Antonio 1; assembly: GCF_000524495.1. Lineage (NCBI taxonomy): Eukaryota > Apicomplexa > Aconoidasida > Haemosporida > Plasmodiidae > Plasmodium > Plasmodium inui. The sequence goes on from NW_008481886.1 coordinate 27,080, forward strand.
CCGAGAACAACCAAAGAGGAAAACTATAGGCACTAAAGCAGGTTTGATAAGGCATATGAAGGAAGGAGACGTATGGAGATGAACATCATAAAAAAATCTTTAGAATGATCAGTATACAGTAATTAATAAAAAAAGGAGAAACAGGGGATCGGCCAACAGCAGGAGACAGGAGCGAACAAGAATATAAAAAGACCCTGAGCGGGAGCATCCAGAATTTACCACCAGTATACCTCTACAGGACTGAACCCTATGGAAAATATAGATTCCTATATTATGACATGCCAGAAGAGTACAAAACATGAGACACTACAAAGATAGCAAAGAACGGGCAAACAAGTGGGCGAAGAGGAATTAATCTTACAGATTCAGCCGTGGGGCAAAATCAAGATATCTTTGACTGGGAGCCCCCAAGTGGATGGGAATAAGATACAATCATTAGGATTATATATTATGAAGAGACTAAACCCGGGACCAAAACAGAAAACCAATAAGGGTAAGGATGATCTAACAATAATACTAATATATATAACCCAGAAAGATGAAGGAATCAACAACCCAGAACAACTGGGATGAATAAGACTAGGTATATATAACAGAAGCAGTTATCAGAAGATCCTTAAGAGCTATCTGGAATACTTATAAAGTATAAAATTAATAACCAAGAATACCTGCCAATAAAAGGAGGAATCTTGATAAGCCAAGCAGGGAGGACAACAAGACTGCACATTATAGAGTGATATGGAAGTATCTCTATATAGGAGAGGAATAGTAACTCAAACCGATAAAATAATTCATGAGGATAATAAAGAAGCAACACCCAATATAATTTAGAAAGGCAGCAGACTCCAAAACAAGCGAGGGTACCGGAATGGCCACGACAGACCACCAACTCCTAAAAAATAGCAGCAGTTAAATAAAAATAAATGGCCAAAGAGAGCCAGGCCCGAATTAATAAAAGCAGTGGGGAGAATGATAGATAATGAGAATATTAGTGCAACCGGCAACTTCAATGAACAGATGCCCAAAAAAAGCGGAAGGGAGGAAGAAGAAGCGACACAGACGAAGCCAGACCCAGGACAAATTCCTACCAGCGGAACAACTACATCCTAACAGCTAGTAGGTTAGCCTTAAGCAAAGAGCATGTAGAAGTGCTACCCTCAGTGGAATTGACGATAAAGAGGAAAGTGATTGAGAAGAAAAGATAAAAATAAACAATAAGAACCTAGACTATAGAACAAACAAACCATCAAATACAAAAAATGGCAGAAGTAACAGAAGCAATAGAGCCAGGAGATTATTAGAAGAGCGAAAGATATAGCACCCAGTTCTATCAACTTAGAGGGACTTGGCAGATTAATGAGTACAACACCCAAGAGAACTCCAAACCACCAAAGAAGGTTGCAGATCAAAAGAGACGCCTGAGACCTACAAGGCGAGGATAAAAGAGGAAGGAACCCTAAGCGTAAGATAGTGAGCACACCAGGAGCCAAGGAGGATAGATTGAGGAGGATGCCTTGCCCCAGAAAATGCGACACCCAATCCAAATAAGGAGCAACGGCGAAATAGAAGAGAGAATCATGACAGGCCTAAACGCCCCCTGTTTGAAATCAACCCCCCTGCATAATCTACACGGAATAGATGAAGGACATCCAATGGAGAGAATCCCATTCGTTTGACTTATAAGTAGACTAATAAGAGGAGCCAAAGGAGGCAACCCCTCTAACCTCCTAGGCGAAATAAAGTGAGGGAACATATAAATTCATCGGGAGAAAAGCTCATAGCGTACAAGAGGAACACCACCCAAACATACCAACACCACAGAAGGTCCAAAGAAGTTCAACCGACAGCAGGAAAAAGAAGAGACCATAGAAAATCGAAACAAGGACAAAACAAATGACGAAAGCAAGAAAATCCCACCTAAGGAGAAAACCGGATGCTATTGAAATTGAGGCGTTGAGGGAAAAGCCAAAATGGAAAAACAAAGTCAGGAGGTTAAATAAACCGCCTGACTTGATCAGAGGAACTACAACATCCATCCAGAGGAGAAATCTCTAACCTCGTCATGGTAATAACCGTAACGAGATCAACGGATTAAAGCCCTAACAACTAGCAATCCAGTAATAATAGAAACAGTCCTTATCCTCGCCCCCAGGTATGAATTGATAATATTTCCACAAAAGCTGAAATAACAGAGCCGAACAAACCAAGAAACATGAAAGAAAAAAACAAAACCAACGAACCAAATCCTCCAGACAAAAACCAAGGAGGGAATGCGTTCTCCCTACCCAAAAGGAAAATAGCGTATAAGAACAGGATATCCATGTAAGAACTAAAGAAGTTAGGGAGCTACACTAACAATTAACACCCAATAAACTCCCCAAGGCCGAGCAGGTGCAAGGGACCCCTCGGGCAAGGAACTAATATTCCGAAGAAAAAGAAAAAGGGGAACCATAGAGCAGGATCCCCAGCACCAGAATAATATGGGACCTAAGGAGATTTGAACCGAAGAGACAAGACAGTAAAGGACAAGGACGAGTTTACTCAGGTAAAGTTTACTTCGCCGTCTCCAGGGAACGTGCCTAGGAGATTCAACAACTCACGTGGAGATAAAAACTGAAGTAATCCCAGCCGTCCAAGATCCTAATTAATGTAAAACGGAAGATAGAGAGAAATCGTCCCAGGAGGGCAGTGGAATCTCTGAGAACAAATATATAACCAAAACACCCCTCCGGAACCTCGCTCCTAGCCCCAAGAGGAGTCATGTAAAAATTACTAGCATTCAATGATATCTGGGAGTCAAAGAATAAGCAATAGTTGAATAGATAAAGGGGGCCACTCCTCCAGAATAACCGAGGCAGAGGCCAGAACGTAATCCACTTGCACTCCCCTCCTCCTTAGATAACAATTTAAACAAAACTTTATGGACTAGCTAAATAATTTTATCTGACTTATCTATAATTCTGAGCAATGTCATAATTTCTACCTCTGGACCCAACAGCAACAACACCATAAAAAGGAAAAGAATCTCAATTCCTCCCTCAAACCGGAAATACACGCATTAAATAGGACAAGACCAGTCTAGTAAACAGCAAGTCAATCGAACCGAGACATCTTCCAGTAAGCACCCCTCTAAATGTCTAGAATAGAAATCTAATATTTAACCGCAACACCTCCACATAGTCATAACTCCAATGACAGAGCAGAGGTACAATTTAGTACAGATAAAAGTGGATAATAGAAAGAGAAATCAGATTAAAAGAAGAACTTTTTTTAAAGGACAAGGACAAACGAGAATCCAAGAAACAGACACTAGACAAATGGGAAACCTAACCGAGATTTAAGGACAACACCAGAATAATCAACTCTCTTTTAGAAGTAAATCAAGACCATCTAATCAGAAGAGACTTCCCCAGTCGAAGCCAAAAGAATGGGATTAAGAAAGTATCAAGCGTCCTCTTGATCCTACAGATCCCCAAAATAAGAGGGGTAATAATTAGATCTAACCAAAATAAAAGGGCACTCGCGATTAAGAAGGCGGCATAACTCACATACAAATGATCACTCCCCAACCGTTCTTTCCCAACGCGTATCTTTCCCCAACATCAAGGGGGCCCATAGATGCCAAACAGCTCCAGGGGGAAAGACGCAGGTGCTAATAGGAGCTTAAACATTAGGGGCTCAGAACTTCAAGTGTGAGAAGGGGTCAGTTGATGTCTGACAGCAGTAAGAAATGGCCAATGCAAACCATACATAGAAACTAAGAAACGTACCAACGACCCAGGACAAGGGCACCCTAATACAGAAATCACGGAAATGTCTTAGGCACCATTAGAAGAAGAACAACAAACTCCGAATCCAAGAAACTTTGAAACGCCCAATGGAGATGGTTATATCAATATATAAAAAGTATAAACAATAACAAAATCCTAAGGATCAATCCCAATGAAGGATTGGAGGGACCAAGACTAGTGTCTCAGCAAATGTAAAAAATCAATTCAGGATCCAGCCTCGGAAACATCATATCTAAGGCCGTAAATCTCCAACGATGAGTCCGGATCACCAAAGAAAAAAGAGGATCCCCTCAACAGCAAGAAAAATCAGGAGTAGATCGCATCAGTAGGATAAAGGAGGAAGCTCCTTGAGAAGAAGACACAAAACTCAGAGAAGCTTAGGAAGTCGTGACGACTCCATAATCTCACTAAAGTAATGAGAGGAAAGAAGTTAAAAAAACTTCTTTAACGCAATCCCAATTTCAATGAGGCTTCAAAAATATAACACGAAATATCCCCCCAACGGCAACCGAACAGGAAGGAGAACTCTATCAGCCCTACAACACATCAGTAGAAGGGGAGGGATTCGACCCATCTCAAGTTTGAAGGGAGGGACACCTAAGGTCACCTAACAAGGGACATAAGGAAGGACCAAACAGAAAGGATTGATTATAATCATTCTGAATTAAGCAAAAGAACCAAGAAAGGAAAAATGCGTCAAAAAGGGAAGAGGCAAGGATTAGGATTGAGCCAACAAATATGCAACCGAGTCCAGTCTCTCCAAGAGTTAGGAAAGTAGAAGCCGAGTTTTCCAACCAGAATATTAGCTCAGGGATAAGCATTTCCATCCCACACACACCCCCAGAGAGGTCAATGTGACATTTCGATGAAGGAACATCTCCTGAGGTCAACATTCCATTCAACAACCTACAAGTAGGAAAATACGGTGTGATATGCGTGCAGTCATTAAATCTGGCCAAGCCGAATAGAGTAGGGGCACCTCATCGAATAAGCGTAAAGTCTCAGCCAAAGCACTTCTCTCCCCAACGTCCAAAGAAGGAGAAAACGAGAGGGGAGCTTTCACTAGCTAATTATAAGACGAGTTCTTTAGAGAGAATAAGGGAGAAGGACAAGTAGAGACAGAAATTTCTCAAGCCAAATATAAGAATTTAGAAATAGTCAGAGATCAAGGAAAAGGCATTTGATATAAACTCTCGTAAAGTTCGTAACCCATTTATTGGAGTGAAACATTCCTCGACAAAGTTAATCCCTCCCATTCTTCCTCCCGAAAACAAGGTCGAAATATAATCTGACTCCCAATACCCCAGAGGAATGGACATGATCAAAATCTCCATAGAGGATCTCTAATTCCCCCAGCATATCTAAAGTGGCAGGTGAGTAATAAAGTAAGATTTCATAAGATTGGAATAATGTATCTCCCTTCCGATGTCAGAGAAGTGTCGCCTGAAAGACAAGATTTCTTCTGACCCCACCAGGGGGGAAGACAAGAAAACACACATGAAAAATCTCAAGAGGTCTGGACCGGATTCTAATAGAAGAAGAAGAGTCAGATCGCCAACTCGTTAAATCGAACCTGAGGATTAACATCAATGGAACACCACCTGGATTCTGTATGCAAATTGGAACGAACAAGGGCTCAATCGAAGTTGATAGACATCCGAACCATGTCTTTGGTAATGAATCCCGAGGCTCCTGCAAATAGAAGATGTAAACCCAGGTGACAATGGAGTTTCAGCAAAGAGGTCAAGGACGATTCGCCTAGGTGAATAAAGCCCGTTTAGCAACAGTGGAAGGATAAACCTGATAATCAGAAGAAGTGAGAGTCATTTGATGTCCAAACAAAAACATGGCCAAGTCTCCGATAAGGCAGTAGAGCAACTTACACATTTTGAAGGAGTGTCTTAGAAGATAATATGTCGGAACCCTCCAGGTCAAAATTGAGCAATATAAGCTAGAAGAATCGCAATAATACACAGAAGAACGCGAATAAAAACGCCCTAGCCTAGTTGTAAATATAGCCGTTCATTCTCTAAGAAGTTTATAGAAGAGACGAATCCATGGGACGAGAGGATACGGAGCCTAACAGTACCAACTCCCAAACTCTCCGAGACACGTGATATCATCTATCACAAGAAGAGGAGATCGAAGAATTTGCTGTGGCCTGTATATAGAGATAGTGAAATGAGGAAGTAGAGGCAAGAGATCCAGATAAGAGCAACCGAGATATTAAAAGGGTGATGTAGTAGTATCTAGAATAGGAGGTTTCTTCCTCTGTCAGATCAGGAAGCTTAGAGCCAGGGGAGACGGATTATGAGAAATAACATCAGGGAATAATTAAGTAGAAGAGTTTAGAACAAGCAACGAGAGTTCTCAGGCAACTCGAGGGAAGCCAGACAGAATATTATAAAGACGACTCTTAGCGGGGAGTCTTCAGGTGAAGATTCGGGATGGACTGGGAGGGAGTTTGAATGAAGCAAAGGCAAAACCAGTAAGAGTTCAGACGAAGCAGGAGAAATAAGGTCAATCCACAGAAGATCCCTCCAGACTCCTGAATATCAAGTGAGAAGATCGAGGTCAGTTTGAAAAGATGATTAGTTGCAGAATAAGAACGATTGGTTCATCATCTGAAGCTGGTATTTCCCTTTACAGGAAGTTACGCATAAGATACTGCTAGAGAGAGGCAGTAGATATCTCTCCCTCCAACAGGGGGAGAATTTAATGTGAGGATATCTCAAATAATTTCCTAGACCCTAGAATTGCAGAGAAGTTCACTAATGACTCGTCACTGGAACCGGTTCAGTCCAGTGACGAAGGATATGTCTTTAAGATATGGGATAAATTGGAGATCGTCCAACCTAGTGCCGTCTCAGTGATGTCTAAGTAGGGCAAATATTGAAAGGGTAAGAATAAGATAAGAATGAATTAAATAGGAGATAGTATAGAGAGAGGATAGATTCCAGAAGTCCGAGTCTTTACATGATAAGAAACTCTGTTTAACACGAGGACTTCTTGTCATTTTAGGTAAGATGGAGCTCTTGAAATTTTAAATTCCTTAACAATGGACTATATCTCCACGTAAGCAACCAAGGAGGCTTCTACTATCAATCTCCTCAGGGACTTCCGGGGACTTAGGGCACATAAATCCTTTCAAGAGCGAGCCTTCTCTTACACCTGAAGGGATGACAGGAGGCGGGTTTAACTTTCCGGCCTATCTGAAGGAAATATTGGACAGAGGGACTGGAGCAAGTAGATGCAGGGATTCGGAGGGGGCTGAATCAGGAATCTGTAGGTTGAAGATAAGGAGGGGCACGGAGCAGAATCTGGTGAAGATGGACAGGCAGCTTAAGGGGATCAAGACTATGAGCATCGGGGCTGAGAACTTATGGAAGTTTACGAGAAATTTCTGTTTAGGTCTAGAGATTTGGGGGAGAAATTTGGAAGAGACAGAGGCGGCAGTGTATTCCATGAAAGAGAAACCCTGTTTACCCACGAGGACAGGATATGGGAGAAGTGGAGTTGTAGATATGGACGCGTGTCCGATTCACATAGACAAGTTAACTTGGAGTTCCTTTCAGACGCAGAGGGACTTATGGAATACTCAAGAGAAGGATATGACGATGGCCGTCTGCATGGATGTGGTTTTTATGATAATAACAGAGTTTCAATTATATGGAAGACAGGGAGACTCTGGAATCCAGACCCACCGCGACCAACCGTGTCAAAGTCTGTATATTAAACTAAAAGAGTGGGGTGGTGAAGAGATAGCCGCACGTATCATGCGAGAGTGGTTTACTAGCAACGAGAGAGGTGGCGGAGGGACCAGGGCGTTTACGCTACAGGGCAGGGATTTTTATGAAGTCCTCTCGGAGTTTATGTGGGGTGATCATCATGGAGATAAGAACTTGAGATGTACAGCAGTGTTTGATGGTGAGAGAAATCCGAAGCAGGTCGTCTCCTATTATAAAACGGAGAATAGTGAAGACAGCGGCGGTTTTAGTTGTGAGAAGGGGGGAGGTCTCTGTAGGTTATTGCATCAATACCAGGAAAATCTGGGGAAGGATAGTACCAGAGATGCAGATCAAGTTCTGGAAGCTGTTTTTAAGGATCACGCCCACCATAATTCTCCAGGGCCCACGTCCAGTTCTGCAACCGAGGAATCTCAATTAGGCCCTGCCAAGGATCAATGGAAATCGACGGGGGGAGAATTATCAAGCGTAAAGGGAGCGTTATTCCCAGAATCCAACGGCGGAGGTGTGGGAATGGTTCCGGGGATAATAGGGGGAGTTATCTCAGGCCTCTTGGGTCTTTTGGGAGTTTTTGGTTATTATCGTATAATGTTTTCAGGACGTCGGACTGGCAGGGGTGAGTTGACACAGGGGATAGGATATGGTTTCAGAAGGGAGGGTTAGGGGTAGATTACTGCGGTGCGAGAGATTAGCATCGAGAGTGGGTCCGAAGCGGCTGTCGGGGGGGGTTCCTGTTTAGGGTCCGGTTTTAGGGTTTTGGTTTAGGATTTGGGTTTAGGATTTGGGTTTATGAAACGGGTTTAGCATTTCGGTTTAGGATTTCGGTTCAGGGTTGAGATTCACGGTTTCGGGCTTCAAGTTTCTGATTTTAGGGGTTAGGATTCAGGGTCTACATTTAGGGTTGAGCATCTAGGGTTTAGGATTGGGGGTTCAGTGTTTGGGTTTAGGATTTCAGTTTAGTGTTGATATTCAGGGTCTCGGGCTCCAGGTTTCTGATTTTAGGTGTTAGGATTCAGGGTCTACATTTAGGCTGGATGATTTAGGGTTTAGGATCGGGGGTTTAGGGTTCACGGTTCAGGGTTTAGGGTTTCAGGGTTTAGCGGTACGCTCCTTGCTTTAGCTTTGAGAGTTCAGTGTCTGACATTTCTGTTTCAGGTCTTAGGCCTTAGGGTTTAGCTTTTCATGTTCCGGGTGCAGGTTTTTGTTTCAGGTTTACGCTGTAGGGTTTCGGGTTCATGGTTCAAGTATTTAGTTCTTAACGTTTACTGTCCACGGTTCTGGTGGTAGAAGAACAATTTCTAAGCTTACACTCTACATCTGTCGGTTAGGACGTAGGGTTTATTTTGATTGGACTCTGGTGCTAATGTATAGGCTTGAAGTTTCGGTCTGTCATCATCATATTTCTTCGGTGATTCTTATGGCCCCGGGTTCTTCACATGTGGCTATCCCGTCTTATGCCTTAGACTTTGTTGGGGGCCTGTCCCTTCTGGGGTTGCTCATCCTCCCTGCTGGTTAATGTTTCTGCCTCCAATTTCTGACCTGTTGTGATTTTTTGAGAGAAGGCCTCACCCTTCACATTTTCGGTATTCGGTCAATGGGAGCTGTTAGACTTCGGTCTGCGGGATTCTGCCATGTTGTTCAGATTCTAGGACTTCTCTGGGATATCTTTTCGGTTTTCCGGATACCCTTAAATTTAAGTTGTATTCCGTCTGGCTTAGGTTTTGGGCATAGTATTTGTTCAATGGCCTTAGAGTACTGTGGTTAGGGACCTGGATTTATCCTTTAAGATTTAGGTTTTGGGGGTGTTGGATAGCAGGCAGCTTGTCGCTTTCTACTTCTGGATCTGTAGATGTCTTAGCCGTCTGAGTTAGAGTGTACTGTCCAAGGGGTATCGCTCTCGAATTAATACTTAGGTCTTACCCCTCAAGGTGCAGCCCAGAGGAGTCATTGCGTACTCTTCATGTTTTACTACTACAGGTCCTAGTACTTACGTCCCTATATTTCCACATATGGGTACTATAAAGGTGTATCCCCTACTGGGAATACGGGTAGCATGTCATGGTTCTATGCTCTTTGATTTTTGGTTTAGTATTCTTCTTTTAAGGCCAGTTGTCTGGGTTCATACTTGGAGGTTTAAGTAGTGCATTTCAGTATTCAGCCTATTCTAACTTAGCCTGTACGGACGACATGCCGCTGGCTGATTTCCTCGTCTCATGCTGAGGATTCATGTTCCTTCTCCTGCTTCATCGGTTGGGTGTAACTTGGTGGCCTTATCCCTTAGCCCTAGATTTTATATGGTATGACTTAATGTCGAGGAATTTGTTTGGTTGATTTAGATTCTGTTTCCAAGCATGGAAGTTTAGTGCTTAGTCCTGAGGTATCCTGTTTCTAAGGAAGCACCTGTATCTTATAGATTGGGGGACTCAGGGTTATTGGGCTGTGTTTCTTGCAGTTTGTATTGTTCCTCTTTATTTTTTCTGAGTTTAAGTTTAGGTCTCAGTTGGTATCCCTACCTTTAGGCCCCCGACTCTTTCTTTACTTTTGGCTGCCTCTCCATTAGTCTTTATTCCCTATTGTTAACTCCTGATGGTTCCTTCCCCCTTCTCTATCTGTTTGGTGGAGCCTATAATTTCTCTTCTCCTGCTCCCCATGCTGTCCGGTTAAAGGGTTATTATTTCGAGATTCCCTTCTCTTATTACGAGTCAATCTCTTAGGGGTCCCCCTCCAGGTTCGACGCCGGATTCGCACATTTATGGTTCCTCTTCAGGGTGCAAGACTATCCCGTTAATTTCAGAGTTCATTTTCTAGGATCTCTCTGGTCATGCTTTCGTCTTTATCTTTTTCTTTTAGGGCCCTTTCTCGTATTGTTAACTTTTTAGCTCTCATTTTTTATTCTATATCTCTTAGCCTAGAATGATTAAGTCTCCAATTTTGGATTTAGGCTCTGGAGTGTGAGCCCGGCTCCTCCCGTGTCAATTCCTGGGCTTTAACCTGTATGGGGCGTCAGGTATCTCTTAACGCTCAGTGAGGCTGAAGTAGGTTTCATGCTACATGCACTGTTGGGCACATGCAATGCTTAGACGTAGAGATTGGAAATGTATATCGAAGAAGTAGATTGTCAGTTCTTGCCCCTTTCCCTTATTATATGGTTTCTATGCCGTACTGCTTAACCTGCGCTGTTGGCTTCCTGCTTGATGCCCTATGCTGCTCCCATTATTGCTTATGCTTGTTCTCCATCTGTCACCCTTCTGTTCTGCTTAGTTTCCGATAATTTTCAGGGCTCCTATCCTATGGAGTTCTTTTAAAGAGTACCTTTCTCTCTATATTTTTTACCTGTACCCCTTGATTTTTACGCTTCAATTGTACGCAGTTAGGTTGCAGGGTGTAAGCACCTCTCTCATTTGGGTTTTACTCATGGCATTCTGCTGTCGGCTTGTGGAGGTTTGGTGTTGTCTCAACTTTTATCGTTCACTTTGTATTCTTTAATATTTAGGATTAATGCTTTATTTCTTATCCCCCCGGTTCCACTCTTGAGTGTAGTGCTCAGGCTCTATCCTCTATGTCTACACCTCCAGGTCCTCGTGTATTGCCGGGGGGGGTTTCCTTTACGCCTTAGCGTCTATTAGTACTGTTTGATAAGTTATTTTAGGCGGGTAAGATTCACTGATTATACGCCTTTTGTACTGTGATCATCCTTAGGTTTCTAGGATTTAGGGTGTAGTCTTTGGGTTGTATGTTCTGGGCCCTAGGCTCTAGATTTCATGGCTCAGCCTCCACGGTTTATCAGTGAGGTCTGTTGCTTAGCGTGTACTGGCACTCTCCAGTATTTATTCCTACGGTTAATGTTCTATATATGCCTCGTTATTTCTGCTTTTTGGTGTTGCCTTCTATCTCCTTAGTCTTAGGAGCCTTCGCCGTATCTTGACGATTTACGGTTCAGATTCCTTGGTTGGGGATTCAGTTTCACTTTGTACGACTGATCCGATGGCGTTTGGGGGTATTGTTATCTGAGGAAGTGTAGGGTTGTTCTCGCACGCTGTAGGTTTACGGTCTATACTGTTTGTGTATTGTTCACTGCTCAGGTGTATGTGCTATGGTTCATGTTGCAAGGTGGTTTGGTTTATTTGGTCGTATTATTCTTTAGGGGATCTCCCCGAATGTTTCTGCGTTAGGCATCATGTTTAGTTCCTACATGTATGAATTTGGGGCGTCATCGTGTATTGCTTCTTCTTTACTTCTTAGGGTTCGGATGGTTGTTGCATTACTTAGTTTTCAGCGTCGTGTGTTTGTGGTGTATTCTTTATTCTGCAGGCTTTATGGTTAAAGTCCCATCCTTTCTGTTTTTGGCTGTGTTATCAGCCTTTAACGTCTATTCTTTATGTTTAACCATTTAATGCTATCCGCTCCGGATTTATAGTTTGGACCTTAAGCAGCCCCTCACAAGCATGATTGCCCACTCTGCGTTTCCAGGTGGTTTGTGTTCCCCCTGGATTTACTTTATTATTTCCTTCTTTCTGAGCTAATGTTGCTGTCCTTGCTTGTGTTTAAGGCGCTTTCTCCTACTTTCTCTTCATGGTTTCTTCTTAGTTGTCTGGGAAGATAGAAGAAGAGATATATTGGTAGATTCTTTATTATTCTCCCCATAGTCAATATATCTTAAGCGTGTTAATATAAAGATACGGAACAGTCAATGTTCAGACTCTGTCTTTTTCCTTTATTGAGATATATACAGAAGGACAACAGTCTTACTGATATAGTGCCATTTCCTTGGCTTTTTCATTCTCATCCTTTTCCCATAGCATATATTTGTAAAATCGTGGAGTTATACATGCGGCGATGATACACCGAATTATAGCGCACATATTCATCTATATTAATGTTAATCCATACTGTTGTAAGATTTGTTGCCCATGAGTCGTCTTTCATATTCAAATGTTTATTCTCCTCTTCGTCTATGTCACTAGTGAATCTCTCTTAATAATATGGATATTATGGGAGTAGTAAACAACACGTTTTTCGTTTCACTACTCTTTGAAGGTTTTTATTGAAATAGGGAGACATATGTTGAATGACTTGTATTTATCACTTGATTTCCTGCTTCTACAAGGAACTTGTACATATGACTCCGGAGTACAGGCGATTATAGGAGAGTACTGCATAACTGTTGGATCGACTCTTAGAGGAGATATGCTGTCGGTTATGAATTCCACTTCTTTGTTGGAATGCTGGTGTGCTCATGGAAAAGATATGTACATGTGACGCCCATTAAATTATTCCCTGTATTTATCTGAAGATAATAAAGATGGAAGCGAAAGATATCATGCTTATTATTGCTATTCAGATACAACTTTGATATACTCAGACTATGACTGTTGGTATTGTATGTTCTATCATGCAAAACAGAGTTCATCATTTTTATATCAGCACTGTGGGATACGAAAGAAGGAATGGTGAGAAATAGTATAGACCTCTTTACTGTTGTTTTACAGACAGAGCTATGAATCCGTGTCAGAATTGGAGAAGATTAATACTGCGGTGCTAATTTATCTGTTTCTTCATCTACACAGATCTAAATATCCCTCATTTGTTGGTGGCATTCCCATAGTTCAGACGAAATTGAGAGATTTTTTACTTATACTTACAATATATGCCTATTATAATGTCATTGTGGACAATTAATCGTTTATATTGGAATTGTTAGATGACCGATCTGTATTAATGTTGTGTGCAGTCTGAATAAACATGCTTCTTCTATAAAATTATATTTATGACTATTATATATTATAGTGTATATCCGCATTGTGGAGACATTATTCGGCTGATTTTTTAGGTGTCAAATCGAAAAGCTATCAGTAATTTATTGCTACTACTTGAAACAGGAAAGCAGATAATGAGAGGCGAGATGGCTGTCAGCATGTCTATTATTAAATTGCAAGAAAATGTGTTCCCAATCTGTGATAAGAATATCTTAAATGTTCTTTATTGGTTGTCAATTTGCGATCTTCACTTTGTATATATATTTGTATGCACATAGAGGAAGGGTTCTATGAGAATTAAAAACAAAGTTAGAGGAAGAATGCAGCCCCTCTAGCGAAAGGAATGGGCGTCTTTCTTGTTCAGATAACAATATAAGAGACAGTCAGTGGGTTGAAACAATCTTCTCGTGTATTTTCGCTTTACTAAAATGGCCTCCTCACTATAATGATAGTATATGAATAGGCATAGCCCCATTTTATAAAACCTCTCCAGTACTTGTTAATTATTTTGTGTATAAACTATCATCCGTAACATTATATAAGGGCAACTGCTGCTTATGTATGAAGAATAATGGCATCCGGCTTAAATGTGATTATTAGGAATTACCAAGGATATAATAGTCCTTTATTGATATATTTTATTTTAGCGCGTTAGAATAATTATTAAGGCAAGTATCTATATTTATTTATGAGAGAAGTTTATGAATCAGTTCAATCATGCACTGTTGTACTGACATTTTATTATGCATAGGAAGAGTCTTCATTCTTTCCACTAAATATCTTCTAGAGGAGTATGACGCTTCTTATCTGAACTCAGAACTGACAAAGTTAATATGCACACTGTACGGAGTCCCTAATATTCCTTAATGTGAAGAAGGATTATCAAATGGGGAGTAATGCCGTTGGCATATGTAAACAGTAAAGTGCGAAATTCTGGTAGTGACTAATAGATAGGCTTTACTTTAAGAAGGGGATCATATTAAAGAGGATATTCATAATGTTCTATTATGATACAAGACATAAACACTGTATAGATATACATTTGATTTAGAGAGGGAATACCATAAGTATTAATGGACACCATTATGGACCTTCATGTCTGTACTTAGTAATTGTAATAATACAATTTTAAGTTGTTGTATGCGTCAGTACCACTCTTCTTATAGTTATATTGGGATCTAATCTTATGTATTGTATTATGCATAACGCAGCATGAATAACGTCTTGGGGACATATGTGAGGATTAATAAGGGAATTAGGCATTAAGGAAGACAAGATAAAAAATCTTTACTTTTTAATTTTGTGCGGGATATATGCTTAGATTGGCAAAAAATTCGACACGGATTGGGAATTTCCCTCTAGCTTATGCTATAAGGAGTCCATCTAGATATCTTCTATGTTAATTGGACCAAACGCGAAGACAGAGTACCCTGTGGACCTGTAGCTGTTCTTGTTGAGTCCTGCTATAAAAATGTCCTTTCCAAGATAGATGCAAAATGATTGCAAAGGAATACTAACACATATTTAGTCCAGTTATTTGAAGTTATACAGTATATTCTGCTTCACGGAATGCCTTGGAATCAGAATTAGTTAGAATATAGTGTTGTTTCTTTAATAGTACAAGACTCGATGTGTGTAATCTGAAAAACTCAAAAGATGCTCATAAGTATCCTTAAATAGGGTATCCCTATCCGTAGTGTTAACTGTGATTGGACCCGAACTGAAAAAAGTATAGTAAAATAGGGCAGATGAGCAAGAAGCCAATCGCTTCTTAGAGTGATCATAACATGTACATTCCGGTAGAAGTTAATAAATTTCATAAGGAGCCCTTTAAATGACAGAAGGATATCTATAAATTCCCCGTCCTTTTCCGCTTCCCGTGTTCATCTTTTTCCGATTCATTATTTTTCGTTTATTGTTGATTGTAAACAGCTTAAGGCACCTCTGGAAAGTATTCTTGCGCCGTATAACAGTAGACACATGTGCAATGATGCCCTGTTAATAGTGCATAACGAGAGGCCTGCGTGTACGGGGAAAAGGAAAGAATTGGGACAAATTAAGTATAACATATATCAAATCGTGTCATTGAACTGTATAGATAGCGTATATTATGAAATTTAATTTGGTTCAGAAAAGTGCCTCCTCATATGAAGCATATGAGTGCTTCGTTATTTATGGACGGATCTCATCAATTTCTGAAATATTATGAAGTAAGAAAAAGTACCCTCCTGGCATGGTGTCCTGAATTATGTAATTCAAACCAAATATACACTTCTGGTCTATATGATATTATATGTAGTACCACAATTAAAAATATTATGCGACATGAATTCATTTTTATGTATAATTTTAGGGGGTTATTCTAGGAAGCTGAAGCTGAAGAGGGATGAGGACGTAATTTTTATATTCCGTAAAACATGTCAACACAAGAATAAGGGGAGCCCTAGAATTAATGAACTACACGAACAAGTCATGTTGCAGAGAAAAGATGTTTCATCCATTGCAATTTTTTTAGGAATTTTCACAGAGCATCTCGTAATGAAAGATGAGAGAAGAAAGAAAAAGCAGAAACACTTTATAATGTTCCATATTCTGCTTACAGCAATGTATATGTCACGATTATTTTATCTACACCTTATACTAAAGTTCAGCGGAAGAAGAGCATCATGGGAGAAAAATGCGTGGAAATTTAGTTTCTAGTGAATTCTGAGTAGTATGCAAGACTCCCCCATTATGTTGTTCGCATCTTCTAAAGAAGTTCTTTCCTATTATTCTTCACTAATTCATTACCTAACTGAATCTCTTATTGTGGACATTCTCAAGGGCGAAATGAAGAGTCATGAGTCATATTATAGAGTCCTCCTCCTCCTCCAAAGGCGGCAGTAGCATTATCTGGTCTATCGTATAAATAGTCCTATGTAACCTATATTATATCTGAATGTCCAGCTGACAGTTTATATTATATTGATGCAGAATGCAATTAGTTGGATGGTGCTTGATCCCTATCACACCACTTGTGGTATTCTATAACGTGTAAGGTGTAGCATCGTAACGAACGTATCTTTACGGAGAATTCAATCTTAGCATAGTGAATGTGGATATAATATGTGGTCACCACAATTCTGAACAGCATAATGGGTTCAAACTAAGTGGGGATAGTGTAAAAGGAATTATGGTTGGAGAAAGTTCTGTCTGATAATATAGAACGGGTGAACCGTTCTCCTTGCGATGCCATTTATGTATGCCCGCTGATCTGTACAAATACAAAGCAGCATTTTTTATGTCTCGTTTTTTCCCTGTCCTTTCTCTTTTATACTCAGATGAGTCTCCGACGTAGTTTGCAAAAAGAAAGTGGACGGGGAAATATGAACAGGTCTAAATGTGTTTATACAGGGCATCTTTCAATAGGTGTATATGCATTCTGAACATTGAGGTAGACACTGACAAAGGGACCATTACCAATTCATTAATGGAGACATGCAAGTTGCTATTAACATCACATAATTCTATCACCAGACACGGATGACAACAAAAATGTTTCCTAAGCAATTGGACAATACGACTACGTTAAAGCTAGAACAGGAATTGCATGGTCTGATTGGGAAAGGATAATAAAACCGCCGTTTACAGGTTAAATATTGTGCTTTTTACCTAACACAACACGAACAATACTCCGTGCATCCTGAGGGGGTACATTCCTCTGGTTGTCCCTTATGAACAGAATAAATTTTGAGATCAGAATTGTGGCGACGTGCACATATTCATTTATTTTAATAAGAGGAAGGTTTTAGAGAATAAAAACCGCCAATATGCGTCGAGACATTGATATGATATGTGTTTCTTCCTGTTTTAGATAAATAATAAGTATTGATAATACTTGCTGTATGAGGGTGATGTTTATAATAAATCGTTCGAATTCTATACGCACGGCTTGGATAACCTCTCATATCAATGAAAGGATTTTTAATTATTTATAAGAATCTAAAGCAGGCGAGTCTTAATATGGCATGCATTGTTTATACGTGTATCTAATTTCAAAACATTAACACATATTTAAATATACACCAAAAATGAGCACTTCATATAATCCATTATGGATAGGACTACACACAAAAGGATAAAGAAAAAGAAAAAAGTAGAGAAAAATATGGACACATCAATTCCATGGAATCTATAGCATTAGTCTAAATTTACATATTTAAAATATATTTCCTCTTCGTATTCATGCAAAACATCGTTTCTGTCTGTTGCCCGTTTATGTAGGGTCACAATTTATGCATAAAAAAAAAGAGAGGCACCAGAAAAAAAATGCAGGACTTGGGGTGGATCACATGGAAGGAAGAATTTTGTGCCCTATATCCCATGCAGACGCGTTTTGCTGGGAACGTGGATGTGTGCCTTATTTGACACTCAAGGAACACTCTCCTATAAGTAAAACTTTATGTTTATTGAGATACATTACTTCTTTTGCGATCACTTTCGTCTGTGGCGCGAGCCTTATGAAGAACCTAAAGAATTAGTAAAGATCGAGGCCAATAATTATATGACAACAAACTTTAGTAATTTTTCCTTGACCCCTACAATGGTACATATACCAATATATACGTATATATACATATATATATGTCTGTGTGGTAATATTATGTTGATAAGTGGAATAACGCTAATATATTTCTTCTAAACAGTTGTGATATGAGACATGCCACATATCAGTATCCTGGGATGGGTATTGCACATGGTAATAATCCACATATTGGAATATAATGCTGATTTCGTACATATGGTGAGTTTCACGGGAGAATTCTTCTGAAAGGTCTGTGAGTATTTTTTTTGGTTCCTTTTTTTTTCTTTTTTTTTCTATAAATTTTGCAATACTTGACATGTCCCTCATTGATGTGTACTGATTGTTGCGTGAAAATATACTGGCGCACTAAAGAGCGAAGTAGAAAGCGATGTTTTCTGAAAATACAGAATTTCCTACAATTAAGCATAAACTGTGGAAGACATTTCTGCTAAGTATACAATTCATAATTAACTGAACAACTTCATAATTATCTATCTCGATGACAGTACCCCAATTCATGTCAGTCTGGTATCTTTTTAGAGGATATATCGTTAAGGATATTGAGTTCAAAAATCAAGTGAGCAGCCGATGGTGGTGTTAATGGAACTCTTAAATCTGTCATTACATCAGTCGAATATTAATTAAAGAAAAGGTCGCTTTCGAATAAGAAGATTGACTAAATGGCAAGAAGTATATGGGTGAATGATAGGAATTAAGGATTCTTCACGGTACAATAAAATGTGGACTAGACAACATATTTCAATAATTATATTTAAGAGTTCCTCTTCTCCGGTTACGCGAGCCGTCTACTATTACGAATATGCTAAGGCGGTTTGATTAAATTGGTCGAGAGGATTACCTATTATGGGCACAATTTAACAAAGGAAGGAACGGAAAAATACGAGTATTTCTTGCGTATGTAAAGCAACAGAGGATACAACACAATCAAGGTATGTCAATCAGGAGCAAACCGGAATCAATAGACAATGTCAAGAATAATTATGTAGCAGCTGATTGTGATTACCCCCAGATATATATAATACGAGAGGGAACACAAATAGTGAAAGAATT
>NW_008481886.1:46878-61148 GCF_000524495.1 Plasmodium inui San Antonio 1
CGCCTTTCCATGTGGCGTAATTTCTCCACGACGTAGCTTCAGGTGGCTTAACCTGGTCAGAGTTGTTTCATGTGGATCAATTCTTGGGGGGGCTCCCCTATGTTCTATATCTGTCGCAGGCAAGCTGTTTCGCTTCATTATATATATTTCTCTATTTAATTTTTCCATGAGGATACACGTTTCTGCCGCATTCCTTTCACGAGAATTTTTGGAGGGTTCCTTTATGATGACATCCCCCGCAGCATCCTTATGAAGATACCACTTTTGCTTTCATTCTTATGAAGATGCCTTTACCTGCCGCATTCTTATGACGATTTCTTCTGTGTCGTCTTTTGATGATGCTTTTTTTTTCTACATTTTAATGATACTCTTTGTGCGAGTGATTGCGCTGCTCTCGTCTTACGTGACTGTGATGTGTATTGTTTCGCGGCGGCACTGTGACGCGTACTGTTGTGCCGCGGTAGTATGATTCTTTCTCTCTGTGTGGCATTTTTCTAAGGATGCTTATATCTGGCATGTGACTATAATAATGATTCTTTGTGTTACATTTCTGCACAGCTACACTGTTCTTGTTGCGTCAATATGAAGATCTTTCTGTGTGTGGCATTTTTTTCAGGATGATATTTCCTGTTCCATTTTTATGAAGTTCTCCTTCTCTATGTTGCGTTAATGTGACGTGTATTTTCCCTGTAGGCTATTCATTTCTGCAAGATTCATTTTACCGCGCTGTACTTCTAGTATATTTTCTCGCTCGTCATTCTTATAGAGATGGTTTCTCTCGCCGTTTCACTATTAAGATTCTTGTGTGTGCTGCATTTCCTTTTTGACGATAGTCCTGTCTTGTTGTGTCGTGATGAAGTTTTCCGGGCCATGTCATTATGAGAATTTTCGCTTGTGTGGCATTCTTACGAAGATTCTTTTTATCGCGTTATATGGCTGATATTCTTCTGTTCGACTCTTTTATAAAAATGCCTTTTCTTTTTATCATGTTATTGCGATGGAATTTCCTCGCGAGGCATTCTTCTTATGAAAATATTTCTGTGCCGCGGCGTCCCTTATCATCCTATTTTGTGGCTGCAGCTTGAATATATTGTTCTGTGTTATCTCTTGTATATGGATTCTGCTTTCTCCCGAGGCACCCTGAAGATGTCTTCTTGTGTGTCATGTTTTCTACGACGATGTACTCTTTTTGCGGCATTTTGAAGATGTCTTCTCGTGTTTGATTTCCTTTATGAATATGCTCGTTTTCCGCGGCATGGTTCAGGTGCTGTTGCGTCGTTTATTTTTTTTATGAAGATTATTTTTTCTCCTGGTATCCCCCCGACGTTTCACGGTTTCGTCCTCTTGAAGATGTTCTTTTCCATGCATTATTGTGAAAATGTTTCTTCACGTTACATCATTGTGAAGATGCCTTCCTGGCTGCATCTCTCGGGATATGTTGTATTGTATGTCATTGTTCTTTATTAGAGATTTTTCTCCCTTATGATTCTGATGGACCCATTTTTTTCTTCTCTCTGTGAAGCCATTATGAAGATATTTCCCTTCTTCGGCTATCTATGAGGATGGCCACCTATGTGAAGTGTAAATATCATGACCATACGGATGGGGTAGCAGTACCAGACAAAAATAATATATCGAGGTGTGAGAAGGAACTCTTATCCCTGGTGTATTATTCCTTTAAAAGTCATGATTTGCATGGAATACTATTATGTGAAAAATAGTATTACCTGGATAACATTGTTAATTGAAAACGGATCTTGTGTCAGGAGTGGGGATCTCCTGCACTCTCGTTGTAGGAAAGCTATTTACGTGCCCGTAGTATTCATATCCCAAGAGTACCGAGCTGTTCATCATCTCGTTATTTCAAAGGCCCAAAGCAAATTCGGGTATCCCTTGCAAATTATCGGTGTGCGTGTCTCACGCTGATGCTCGGCCCCGATGCATGTGTAGTATTGTTATATGAAGTGCATGAGTATTCTACGGCATTGGCCTATACCGTAATCAAGTCCTTGGATGTTCAATTGTCCACACTCCGGAGACTCTCATGGTCTCGTCATATGGAATTCCTAGTCTCATAACTATCTGCATGATCTTTTTTTCTATCATACTAGCCTGCACCCTTAGTTGTTAGGTCGTAATGTATATCACTATATTCGAAATAATATGCTATAGAACAGGGTGTGCTTGCCAAGGGTACGGTGACGTTAAGAATATTGTTAAGTAAAAAATACTTCTCCTGCAATGGAACAGTTTCTTAGGAAGCCTTCAGGACATGCAATGCTAATATGGAGAGGGTAAACACACAGGTATAGTACTGATATGTGAAGATGGCGGAGAGACGTGCTACAGCGCCATCTAGATTCTGGAGAAGTTGAGACAGTCGGATTACTCGCTGTATTACGGTGATACGATGTATCCCGCGTGACCTTCTACCATTTAGGGAAAAATATCTTATGAGAAAGGAAGAGGCTATCGTAGTATCTTTATGTTAAGGATAATTCTGTGTTGAGTTTGTTGATTTGAAGTGCACTGTTAATTGAGGGAATCTAATGCTATGTGGGATGCATCTCACCCCGAATAGTAGGCGTATTTTTAAGTTATCAAAATTCCGAGTGTTTTGATGTAAGTCTAATGACTTCATTAAAACCGTTGCCGGAAAGCGGAGCTCCCGGGACCCATCTGTGATACTATTACTTAAGCAGTATTGGATCTTGGGGAGTATGATGATTTTGAGAGTACATTTTTATTTCAGGTATTGAGGTTCCTGTAGTGCTATCGTGCTAGTGTTGTCCTTCTATCCGCAGTTATATGCTTTCCTTAGTAGGACACTATGTGGGGTACTATTCTTTGACAAGTACACCTATAGAATTGATACGGTTATGTTAACAGTACCATTGTTTGCATAATACTTTCATTTGGAGTGCACCGCCCAATGCGGAGTATTCAGGAGGGGAGATATCATTATATGAAAACTAGATCAATATATGCCAAAATCCTATCTCCGTAGTGTCCAGATTCGTCGGATATTCCTATTCAAACAATGATGCAATAAGAACAATATGGTTAATCAAAATATTCAGGGGGATAACATATATAAAATAGCCTTTTATCTCTTGCTGACAGTTAAAGGATGGAGGGTATAACAATTCCCGTAATAGTCTTATGTGAGGGATACTATGCTGTTATCCACATGCACCTGTCCAGTGTTTCAACCTCTGAACAGTATTACAATTATGTGCCAGATGCTGTGCCTAGATGACCAAGGCTTCTTTTGAGAAGCAATTATGTGAAGCGATTGGATTTAACTCTAAACCCCTCATAGTATAAAGTAGCGAATTGTACAACCCCTAATAAATGTTACGGACACGGTTTTTTTCATTGTATTATGATGCCGGGGGTACAATAATGGGAATAGTATCCTTGTGTGTGAAATATCCATATTCTAGGAGGATCATACTTTGGAAAGCACTATTCCGTCCAGTGTATGGATATTCAGCAAGGATTCCCGTGTGTACAGTACGGATGTGTATGGATTCTGAATGATAATGATTACCGAAGTTGTCGTAGTACTTTTATATAAATTTACTAATGGTTGAGATCTGGTAATATTTGTTGTGCATAGTTTTCTTAATAGAATACCTCCGTAAGTAGTAGGCATAGTCAGAAATAATATTTTGTAAGTAAACTAATATGTGTGTAGGACTGTCCTTTAGGAGACAAAATGGTGAACAGGTTATAGGTGTTCCTGATGCAGAACTATTTGAAGGTTAAAAATTTCGAAGCCTAGGATTTTGACTTATCTTATACACAAGGAACTACTGTGTTTAACCTGTAGCAATCCCTAAGGTATTATTATATTAAGAGTGCTGAATTACCTGATGCTTCATGACTTTAGCACACCCACTGTAACGAACTGTAAAGATATCGTTGGATTACGCTTGTGTGAAGATAACTTCTTAACTTCAAGTGTTAATATTCCCAGAATACTATCGTATGAATAGTCTGAATGTGTGCAAAGTGTTGATATAAAACAGATAACCTCATCATAGTGAGTACTACTATACTCGGACTACTACGATTTAAATAATAATAACCAGCAACCTCTAACATTATTTCTACTTTGTATGTGTGTTTCAAGAATACTATTATATGAATCTCCAAATTAAATGAACTTCAGAGATACACCTGATATAGTATTAGATAACTGCCAGAACTGGGTAAATTCTTACAACATGGCAGATGTGTCCACCCACGTGAACTGGACACCTGTACCAGCCGTAATAATGTATAAACCTTCATGAAATATCCAAATATTCTGACGACTAAATCCTTTGAATCAAGCCCGCCCCCAAGAAACCCCTTATTTAAAACAGATCAATATATCTGTGGAAATTCCGTGTGGATGAACCCAATAGATGAAAAGTGCCATTCTGTAGAATCCATCAACATTTTAAATAACATACGATGTAATATTTGGAAAATAACTTGAGGGGTTATTATCTGAACAGTCTCCTTATGCATAAGGCAAAGTTCTTTAAAGAAAACCTCTGTGTAGATAATGGGAATATACTCGAGTGTTACTGTATCTCCAGACTAAACAAGTCTCCGTAATGGTTATGAATAAAAAGTAGTCAGAGCCTTATGGCGTAGATATTTAAAAAATCAAAAGGAACATTGGATAAGTCTATTTATAAAATAATAGTATCAGTCCCAAACCCTGGTAGACTCCCCGACTCTAACAATCCATCTAGGATGTGGAAAGTATTCCCATTTTTGTAATGGGTTATATTAACGCTTCGGGGTTTATGCTTTCAGTATGTGAATACACATGCCCTCTCGAGTCCTCAAAGCTTAATGTCTAAGTAACCTCTAGGAAATACAAAAGTCTTTAACTATTCTATCCGAACAAGCAGAAGTCTGAAACTAATAACATTCTGTGAAAGTAATTCTAATCAACTTGAAAAACAAGAAAAAGATGGCCCAATACAGAAAAAAACAAAGTATATGAAATATCATCAGATTATAGATAACAATGATATCGACAGGTCAAGAAACCCCACACTCTCAGGATAAGGAGACTCTAATTCTGTTTAGACTCTCGTCTAGTCAAGACTCCCTCTGAATCCCTCCCCGAATTATTAAGAAGGTATTAACGCGTCCTCAGAACATAGAAACAAGAGAAAACAACTAGAAGCTTTCGCCAGATCAAGTAATGGAGCTACCCCCAACACCCACTCGCAGCTTCCAGTTCGTATCCTTAGGGGACGAATCATCACTCATATATTCACCGAAGAGAACATGAGACTAACAGGCCACCAAATGGAGACCCTCCTACCGCGACACAAACCTCAAAGGAAACCAAATGGTCAAGTGACAGGGCAGGTATTTTCTGAAAAAGATACAACTATAGGACCAATTTTTTTTTAGGGCAAGCTAATATTGACCGCGAGCTTGCGTCAGATAGAATCCGGGCCCAGTCTATCAATGGAGATTATCTGCACAGTTATCATTTGAGCAACCTCCAAAAAAGCAACCTTAAGGAAACAAACAACCCTGAGCCCAAGTAGTGAGAACACCAGAGCGAAACAAAATGGAAGCCCTACAAAAGTTGCTCTAACATAGAAGACCCTCCTGTAGGAATCCTCCAACTAAACCAAACCCGAATATTATACAAGCCAGAGAGAGGAGAAACCAGATAAAAACCCCCAGAAACAGGCTACGGAGGCAGCAAATCTCTCAGATTTCCATTAGTCTACTTATCAAAGGAGACAAACAACATGGCCCCGGCCAAACCCGACCCCGGAGAAAATAATGGAAGAAAAGAACGGTCAGGAGAAAAGAAAATCGGGATTAACACAGAAACAAGAAATTAAGGACGCATTCCTGGAAAACAAATCCCATAGCCGGAATAATCCGACTCTCAACAGCACAGAAACGACAGGACGTATATCAACGCCAGGAGGAGCAAGGAAGGCAGCACCAGAAGACGTTTCTAACAAAACGAGCGGGCGGAAAGAAGCCGTAAGTCTAAGAATGTTCAGAGGAAGTTTCTCTAGAACTCCAAAGCCCAAAACCGACTCCAGCAACAGAAGGAGCAAAAGTACCAAGAGTACGACGACGAACGGAGGCAAAAATCCCCATCCAGGCCCCCAAAGGCCCTTAGTACCCACTAAAGAGCAGCTCATCTCCCAAAAAACGACACCCCAGATCCAACCAACTCAACGCAAAGCAAAACAAAAAAGCAGAACAAAGGGGACTCTGGGGGCAGGAGTATAGGATAACCCGTAGGCTTTTCAAGAATATCAGGGATACCAAACAAAAAAGCCGAGCTGAAAACTCCAAAGGGAAAGGGTTACTCCCCCCCCGACAAAAAGACGGACAAGACAGGCGTAAAAAAAGACTCCAGGCAACGAACCCCTAACCCCAGACCGTGATCTCGAGAGATAGGAAGCCCAACGGTATATTAGGGCAAGGAGCTGGAACCCCTAGCTGAGAGGTTTAGGCAAAGCCAGGAAGACGCCAACCCAGGGTAAAAAGGAAATCTGAGGAGTCAGCAAAGGGTAGACAGGGGGTGGAAAGAAAGGCAACAAAGGGATAAGAGGTGATGCCACACACACCCCAGGACAAGAGAGAGGACTACCAACATGGCCAAATAACGACAAGGGCACGGAGGGGGAAAGAAAACAGGAAGCTGCAAGTCATCCCGCCAAATAACACAGCGGAAAGCAGGAACAATGTCGTTAACGGAGGCCAGAATCGTCCAGTGAGCAGTAGAGAACATAATCGGGGGAGAGGAATCTCAAGAACAACCCAAGCAGGACGCCCCTGAGAAACAGGCGACAAAAGAGTCCAGACAGGAACGACTGGAGCGAAACCCAACCGGGAGGAGGGAGCCTTTCCACGCCAGAAAAAAGGAGCCTGAGATCAAGGAGGCGCCGACCAGGATAAGAGACCCCCAACAAAGAGGATAAGCTCCAGCAGAGAGGGTACGACGAGCGAAAGGAGACAGAATCTTCAGGACGAGGGAAAATCACGAAAAGGTTTGACGCCACAGAGAAAGGGGAAGCAGAGAAGCAGAAGGGCAAAGAAGCAGAGGGAGGAAACAGGAACCCCAAGCACGAGACAAGTGACGTGGATGAGGGTCCCAACTCAGCCGGACCCATAAAGGCGAAGGCATTAGAGGGAAACTGCAGAGAAGGCACAGGGCAGAGGAATAGGAAGCGCGAGGAAACGGGCGCAGGGGATCATGGGAAACGAATCCTGGAAAACCGACGAAAAGAGGCGCAGGCGGGAGTACTAGAACAAATCGAGAACACCGAGAAGAGGTCGTCAGGGCAAAGGAAGAGAACCCCAGGGACACCCAAGCAGAACACGAGATACCCAAAAGTGAAGTAAGCCGAAGAAGCAAAAAACCGGAAGGACAACCCACACAAAAAACGGGACAAAGTGATAAGTCAACAAAGAAGAACGTCAGAAGTCGTAAAATCCATCCAAGAAAATTCACAAGTTATCCACCACCCCATTCCCGAAAGAAATGAAGGAGGAAGGAGCAGAACAGGCCTACCCCCGGGTTAAGCTCCAGAGACGAGAAAAGAAAGCAGGAACAAATCCCCAAGCCCCCCCTCGATCACTCAGTCGGGGGGGAACAAGCGCCTGGCCAAAAGGAATCGAACAAGGCACGTTTTCTGATATATGATAAATCTGCAGGAGGGAACAAGACGGGGACAGATGCAGCCGGCAATATAGCAGCATAAGAGTCCGTCCAGCCCGTAGAGGCATCAAGGCGAGCAAAGATACAACAGGACCCTCCGCAAGCGATGCCGCGGGCCCCCATTCGAGGCACTATAAGGCCCCCTTAGACGAACAACTCATTCCTTTAAGAAGGAGAGACTTAGGACTAAAACCGTGCCGAACAAGCGACAACCCAGGGCGCTGACAGCGAAAGAAAGCTTCGGGAGGACCAGGTCCCGGAACAACAAGCACAAAAGGGAGCAGAGTCCCCGAAAAGACAACAACATCCTCACAGCATAAAGTGAGGACACCTGATCGAAAATCCGAAGGCGCTAGGAAACAGATCAGGAGGATCCTATATCGAGGGACCCCCAGAAGAAACCGTCCCCCGAAAAGAAACAACAACAACACCACCACCCAAGCTAGCAAATGGCATACACAGTAAAAGGCCGAAGGACACAGAACCTCCGGGCAAAGTGAAGACGTGGGGAAGGTCAGGGACCCCCGAGCGGCAGGGGAACGTTCCCAGGAAGAGACAGGAAGCGCTCCTGACCTAAACCAGAAGCTGACAAAGGAAGAATGGGGAGGAAGTAGTGAGAACAACACCTAGAAGCTCCTGAGGCCACGGGGCACTGCGTGGAACAGACGTAGGGAAGATCGCTTTCAACAGGAACAAGAAATATCCCAACAGGGGAACTCCCAACAGCAGAATAGACGAAAGCAGAGTGAAGGAGGAGGTCAGGACACCACAGCCGAGGGCCTTAAAAGACGCCCCACCGTTAAGGAAGGACGAGAGACAACCGCTGCTATTGTACGACAACAGGACCAAAACTATGAAAGCCGACAAGATCCAGTCGTGACCGTTCTTCATTACCAAAGGGACAGCTGGGGGAGGCCAGAGGATCTCAAACACCAGGAGATGAATTGACAGGGAGGGAGGGACAGGAGTGGTCCCGGCAAGGGCAAGTCCGAGCCCAGAGAGGAGATCAGGAGGAGAAATAGGCTCCAATGGGGAGGAAGAGGATGATTCAGGAGACAAGGAGGTCGAATCAAGGCAAAGAAGAGGACCAAGAACAAGGGGATACAACGTCGCTGAGAGATAAGAAGTGAGGCGAAATTAAGATTAAGGGCATCAGCAGGCCGGAGGGGCGGCAAGGGAAAGAAGAAAACCCGAAGAGGCAGGAGGACGACGGGGGATAATGAGAGCCAAGGATGATCCAGGAAAAATTCGGGAGACATCAGAAGGGATAAGCATATCAGCAGGGGGAAGGGATCAGTCAGAAGAGAGAAGGGGAGAAGACTCAAAAATCGACGCCGTCTAGGGCCAAGCAACAGGAGGAAGAAGAGGAGGCAGCGTTGACCAACTAGCCACAAAAGGACCCAACAGCAACAAAGACCACGTCCAATTTGCCACCCCCCGAAGGAAGCTTCCCCAAGGAGATTCGCGCAAGGGGGTCCGAATCAAGAGCAGGCGAACCCAAGAGACGGCCGAAGGCCCCCCAAGAACCAGGGGGTAATGAGGCCTAACGAACGGGACGATACGGATAGACGCACTGGGAGAGGCGGAGATGGAACCCGTACCTAGGTGAGGGGGAGGGGCAAAGATTACAACAACAAGGATAGAAGGAGGAAATAGAGGAAACAAAGGAAGCTTTATCCGGAGCTACCAAAGGGGCGAGGACGCACCAATCAGAATGTCAAGAGCCGTCCAAGGGAAGATAGACGGCAATCCCCATAGTAAAGGAGGAAGGCAGGAACAGAAGAATAAGGAGACTGGGACTGGGCGGTCAACCCGAGCCGGCATAGAAGGGAAGTCTCACCCTCCGAGGGACAGAAGCAGCCCAATCAAAAGATCCCCCCGCCCAGCCGCAGACAGGGCCCCTTCAGGGGAGAACAAGGAGAGGAGGAGAGACATCTAGATGAAAGCAAGAGGGAAAGGGGGCAACTGCCGGAGGAGGAGTCAACGGCGGACCGACAATCTGGGCGAGAAGTGCAGGAGCCGGGCACAAGAGGGACGAGAACTCCTGACAGGGACACATAGAAAGGACTACAGAAGAGTTGAACTCGGGGATAAAAGGAGCAACAGTACCAGGGGCGAATTAACAGAAGAAACAGAAGAAGAAACAGACAAGGGAAACAATAGAGAGAAGATAAGACCCAGAGAATCTACAACAAAGATGACAAGTTTGCACGGTTGGTTAGAGCACCTCTGGGAAAAGAGCAAAAGAAACTGCGTCAGAACGGCAACCTCCGACCAAGATGAAAGGAAGACAATATGCGACTATCAGCCAACGGGACGGCAATTTCCCAGAGGAGGAGTAGACGACCGCTGGGCGACAATATTGGGCCCGGGTAATCTCATGTTCACAAATACTAGTAGAGCGGCCGAAATAGTCTGCAGGGGTCTGGAGAAGTGGGCAGCTAGCCTCATCCCAGACAAGGGCGGCGGAAGATGGGAACAGGCCAAATGTGACAAAAGGAGCTTAGGTCTTCGGGGTACCCTGAAGGGTGACATAAGATGCGTATGGGAGGCACAACACACCAAATGGGAACAGATAACTAACGAGGCTGTGTTAACATCTTCTAGGGGAGAAAACCGTAGCCTGATGATATGCATGGATATCGTCTCAATAATCTGGGGAGTCTTTCGAAACAGTGAAAGAAAAGACAGAATTCTGAACTATGGAAACAGTAACTTATGTCAAGCCCTGTACAGCAAATTTAAACAGTGGGGAAACGAAGAAATAGCCAAAGAAATAATGAACTTCTGGTTTCCCGCGGGGGGGTCAGGAATAACGATCGGGGGAAAAAGCTACAAAGAAGGAACACACCAAGGAGAACAGTGGAGTCGGACTCTTTACCTCCCAGGAAATAAAGTCACGGCGTTGCAGTGCTATATCGACAGTGGGCGAGGGAAAGATTCGTACGAAACCAGCTGCTACTGGAGCTTCGAAAGTCAGGGTTGCCAAGCCGAGGAGGATACTACGTGGGTAAGACCTAGAGACGAAGTGAGTCCTCCATAAACAAAGCCTGGGCCCCAGAGCTTTTCGCAGAGAAAGGGCGACGTAGGACAGGAGCTAGGGGGACTGGGCATCTCGGCTTCTTAATCGAAACCAAGCGATGCAAACGGAACGGGCGGAGAAGCCAAGATCGGAGGGAAGACAGAAAGTCTCTAAGAGGGAGAAGGCCTCCCGAAGCCACAGTTTATACAATCCGGGCTAAATTACGTCAAGACGCAAACAACTCCCAAACATCAGCCAAGTCGTAGAGGGAAGCGACCCCCAAAACGAGGCACAGGCCTACCCGACATTCGAGAAGGAGCGGGGGGCTAAAGTTCCCGAAGCGGCGCAGGGACCAAGGTGGCAGAAGGAAGAGAGCAAAACCCGAGTGAATGTAACTCATAGAGACATGAGCCGGATAAACATCTTGTTAAAATTTCGTCTCTTATAGGAGAAGCCTCAGCACCTTGAGGGAGGACTAACTGAAGAACTGGAACAATTACTCAAGAGGACCGAAGAACACCAAAGGAAACAGGACACCGTCACCGCCAGCACTCCATTGCAAGGGATAATCAGGGGCATCGCAGGCGCAGGGGCCATGGGGGGATTCATACCCCTTGCATGGTATATCTGGAGAAGAATCTTCCGGACCCCCCGAGCGCCCCATCGTCAGAGGTATGGGGTTTCCTATACGGGAAGTATGCAGGATGGCTGAAGTGGAACACGGCCAAATCGTGACGAAGAAATCGTGCAACCGGAACTAGAGAGCCACAGGAAGACAACGGGAGGGCCACCTACAACAACAGAACTGCGGAGGACACCACAAGCACAAGGTACAGGGAACTTCACCCAAAGAGGAAGAGGAGGGGGGAACGACGAGGCTTCATCCATTCCGGGGGGAGGAACGGCGTTAGGACCGCGGCCTTGAGGAACCGTCCGCATCCCTCCCATACCCCGAAGCCGGCATTCTACCCCTGTACTTTGGTCAATCAAAATCAGATTGTTGAGGGGCCCAGGGAACAAACAACTCGGGAGACAGGGAAGGATCGACTAAGGGAGAATACATGGGGAGTAAGGACCCTAGGGCGGGGTGGGTGGGGGATCCTCCTAGATATGAGCAGTGGAAGGGGAGAGTCTGGCAGCGGTCATCCAGGATTAGGAGTTCAGAATTGGCGGCTCCCAAAAGGCCATACACGGTGGGGCTTGAGGCCTAGGGTCCTCCGGCGGGAGTATATCGTTAAGGGCGTCTCAGGAAGTAGGGAGGGGTGAGGTGGAGAAGGGGGGGTCTTCCGTTGGGGGTTGGGGGTTTACTTTTAGGTTCCGGGGGGTCTGCGATGGTGAATTTGGGGTTTTCATTAGAAAAGGGGGGACGGAATATTGCGGAATAGGAGAATTTGCATTTTGGCTCTGGCGTACGGAGGTAAGGATTAGCATCTAGGGTTGCCGGTAGGGCGTTAAGGGTCAAGCCATTCACCATTCGGGGTTTAGCGTTAGAGTTTAGGCCGGTGGGTCTAGGCTCACGGTTCAGGGTTCATGATTAGTCTTCAGGGTTCGGGGCTCAGGGTTCAGCGTTTAGGGTTTAGCGTTTAGGCTTAGCGTTTAGGGTTTAGGGTCTACGTTTAGGGTTCATGTTTAGTTATTACGGCTTATGATTACGGTTCCGAGATTAGGTGGTAGGGGGGAGGGTTATGGTTCAGGGTTTCGGTTATAGGGTCCAGGGGGGAGGGATTAGGGCTAAGGGTTCAGGGTTCAGGCGTCAGGGTTTATTGTTGAGCTGTTCAGGATTCAGGGGTTAGGGCTTCGAGTTAGGGTTTTTACGTTTAGGGGTTAGGATTCAGGTTTCAGATTCCGGGGGTTAGGTTTAGGGAGGAGGCTTAGGGTTTACGGTTCATGTTTTAGGGGGTTGGGATGAGGGTACACGGTTGAGGTTCTAGGTTTTGGGGTAGGGTTTAGTGATTAGGTGTTATTGATTAGGGTTGCACGTTTAGTTTTCAGGGTTTATGGTTCATCTTTTAGGCTTCCTGTTTAGGGTTTACCTTCTTGGAGTTAGGCTGGAGGGATCAGGGTCTACTGCCTAGGCGTCATGGTTCACGCCTATCTTTAGGATCTAGGGCCTAGTGTTCAGGTGACAGGCTTATGGCTTATCCTTCAGGATCTAGTTTTACCTTTTGCTTTCAGAGTTTGGTTCATTAGGATTCAGGTTTGACGGCGTCACATTCTATCATCCATCTGCCAGATTTAGGTTTAAATCTCATGCTCTATCCTTCAGGTTGATGGCTTTGGGATCAGGAGTTATTCCTCAGTGTGCTGGTTCATCGGTTATGAGTTGTCGATTAGGGTGTAGATCCTATTGATTCAGGATCTAGGATTTAGGTTCTAGGGGTGGAGCTTTCGTTTAATTTTTAGGTTTTTTAGGATTTGGGATTCCGGGTTTTGCTTCGCCGGATCAGAGTCTAGTCTTTATTGTGTCGCTCTTCTGCGGTAGTGCCTAGCTTATATTTTCCAGGTGTTAGGATCTATGGATTGTTTCTTATACTTCGGCCGTAGGTTCCTGATTTAATGTTGGCGGTTCAGGTGTTCACATTCAGTTTTTACTATTGGTCCCTGTCTGCCTTTTCTTCTATTCTTACTTCTGCTCATCATTATCTATGTCTATTTAGGCTAACGAAAGGGGTTATTAATATACTTGTTCACATATCTTGATGAGATGTTAATGTGATGGAGTCGTTGTTCCTAAGAAGAATCAGACGCGAACTCCTATCTGTATGGCATGAATTAGAACCATGTTCTGCTATAGGCTTATACCTCTAAGGAAAATATTCGTATCGTCACTTTATATGTTGACTTCTTTTCTATTTTATCTTTTCCAGTACATAATGGGAATCTGGAAATGCTCCGATTCTTCAGGGGAGGTTTTATTAATAACACACTACTCTCTATAATCTACTCTACACATATATTTTCCTTCCTATGTTACTGTTGTGATTCTTTTGGTTTCGAGGATTAAGTTCCTTAGAGTTTCGTATTTTATATTTTAATTTTTAAGGAGGACATGGCAGTTATTAAATAAGTAGAGGCTATTTACTTTCTGAATTAACTTTTTATCTTTGTATATTAAGATAATGATAGTATTAGAAAATCACTTTATTTGAGTGGCAAATTTGCCCCGCTTTGATTAATTTATAATATAGGATTCAATAGTAAAGGTGACTGTAATATAACATTTTAGATGACTCTTAAGCAGTCAAAAGAGGAGCAAGTCCATAATAAGATCATTTTTCCTTTCTGTATGAGAATTCTGTACTCCATACAATTCATATGTAAATATTGCTCTTACGGAACTATCTGTTGACGTCAGTTGAGAGGCATATGAAGAACAGAGATGAATATAATTATTACCGAAGACAAAGAATTACAACTGTTACCGTTATAAATTATGGCATCCCTTATGATATGAGCTATTATGTATAGACGAATTTATCATATGGTGATAATCACTGATATCAAGGTACAAAATTCTGATTAATACTACGGACCCTT
>NW_008481886.1:64703-65426 GCF_000524495.1 Plasmodium inui San Antonio 1
CAACAATAATATAACAAGACTGTACTCTTACCCAGACATAATCAATGATTACAATTGAATTGTCATTTTATTTGAGTATACTAGGATTTTGTATAGCGCGAGTAGACAGCTGTCTCCTATAGAATCACATTCATGACCATGATATATTATAGTAGTGATTGGTATTGTAGAAAAATTATTCCGTGGGGAACAAACCGGGGAATTTACAGAATCCCCAATAATTTATCGTAGAGTTATAGAGGAATAAGACATCTAATTATCTTAAGGATCACAACACGGACCGCTACTACTGGCTTCAGGAGTTGTCTCTAATACGTCATATGGGGATTCTAGATCTACTCTATATGTTCTTAATTCTCCATATTAATCCGCCATGTATAGATTTTTCCGCATGGGATAAGATTTCTATGATAAGCGTAAAGAAAAATATCATGACAAAGAAGGCTTCCTGAGGAAATAAATGAACATTCTGTATCTTCAGTAAAGAATGTACAAAGAAGTCAATACATCAGAGAAATTTCTCGCTTTTTGTCTGTTACACTAAAATGGACCCTCGACTATATTCCTAATATATGGAAAAAAATAGCCCCATCCAGTAAAATCCTTTAGGTAGTCCCTAATTAACCTTTCTATAAACCCTTATTGGTCAGATTAGAGGAAAAAATTCCAGCTTATGCATGAGAGAGCTTAACTATTAGTTTAAATTTAATTATGACGAATGAA
>NW_008481886.1:67316-68772 GCF_000524495.1 Plasmodium inui San Antonio 1
AGCTGTGAGCGAAATATATGCTCAGAATGGGAAACCATCTGAAATTAGTTGGGAATCTCCTTTTAGCTTACACCATAAGGGGTTTATTAAAATATCCTCTATGTCAATTTAACGGGACGCCAAGACACAATATTCTGCGGACATGTAGCTACTGCTCCTGGGTCATGGTATAGGAATGTTCTTTCCAGATTCGATGCAGAATTATTGCAAAGGAATATTCATACATATTTAGTCCATTTATATGAAGTTATAGAGTAAATTCCGTTTTACCGAATGTATTTTAATTACTATTAGTTAGTATATGATGTTCTTTTTTGAAGAGTGCAAGGCAAGAATAGCTTGAGCTATGCGCGTACTGCGCCGCTGTCTCATCTGATATTTCAAAATTGCTAAAATAAGAATTAGGTGTACAATAAGAAATCCTGTTTGTTAGCCGTATGCAATATCAATTCCCCGTCCTTTGTATATCTCTTGAAGTATCGTTTCTATTGTCTTATTTTCTTCTTGGGCAAAGCTTCATTCAGTACTTCTGAAGTCCCACGTCTAATGTACAGATTGGTAAAGTGAGTAATGTACAAAGCAGAGTCCGTTAGATTGAGTTATGAATCACCGGCCTAAAGTGAAAAAATTCATACATATTTGCGCTTGAGTTCGGAGAGTAGTGTATGAAAATTCGAATGAATCATTTGAAGAATATGCTCACGGTGTTCCTTTGAAATGGGGGCACTGAACTATGAAAGAATTACGTATAGATATCTGATTTGTACATTGTTATAGGTTGTTTTAACGGGAGCAACAGCGGAGAAATTATTGGGATTCCTTTTTTTTTTTTTCTTTTTTGCATTTCTTTATAATTTTCTCCTTTTTTCTTCTGCTACTTCGTGTTTTTCTTATTATTACTCTTATTATTATATTTTTTTTTTCTTCTTTTTTTTTTAATTTTTTGTTTCTTCTAATATTCTTCTCTTACTTTTCCTATTATTTTCATTCTTTTTTATTTTTCTCTTTTTTCTTTTATTTATTTATTTTTTTTTTTCCGCTTTGAGACGACTATAAATTTGATTGTTAGCAATAAACATGGATTATTATTTTTTATTATGTGACGTTGGCGTCATTGATGCAACGCATACCTTACTGGATAAAGCATAATACATGTTATGCTTTATCGTAGCAGAACTATGGTATTATTTGTACATTATAAATTAATACTTCATTCTCTTTAGTATCAATTTATTTTATAATCATGGTTAAACATAGAATGATTTATTCGTGCATTACCCTTCTGTTTTTGTTATATTTAACATATGAAAACACGTTTATAAATACAGGAAGACGCATTAAGTGTAAAATTCTTTAATGCACACTGTGCGTTGAGTTCACACATTCTCTGCATTTTAATTGGGTGTAATGCTTTCATAAAAGGCTCTGTAAATAATTCTTATGAATGATGAGAATA
>NW_008481887.1:0-1136 GCF_000524495.1 Plasmodium inui San Antonio 1
TTTTTATTAGGACTATTTATACCCTCATATAATGTGTTATAATCCATGACATTATGTTCGTGAGTTCATCGTAATCTATGAAACCTAAGAATAGCTTAGGCCATGTAGCGTTAATTATGATTATACTACGGCTACGTGAATGTATTATCAGTTGCTAAAATATTACAACCCTGAGATAATATTATGTGAATGGTTGAATCCAATTTCGTATCCGTCGCAATTCGTCAAATTGTTAGTGTATTTATAGTTGCTGCGTTAAATATGCTTCTTTATATACACATCCTCCTTCTATCAGATGGAGTAAATAAATGGATCTATGATTGCGGATCATCTGCTGAAAATCCTGTATAAGAACCTCTCATCAGCATATATGAGCTGAAAAAGGAGAGTAGTAGGAACAAGGAAGAATATCCTCAAAGATATCTCTCAGAATTCTAATGTATAGCTACGTATTATTTAAATTTTTAATTATTTGATTTATTATAATTGTATCTTGAAGGACTTTTGTTCTGTAGGTTTTCCATAATAAGACACCAGAGCAAATATTGTGACATGTATTGTGTGGGCCCTGCGACAATTATCGTGTAATAGGCGACTTATGCAAGCAGTGAACACATACCTTCTCATAATAATATGCCTACATATCATTACATATGTGTATAGAATGAATTTCCCACATAGTTTTTGTTATTATCATGGCACTTTTTCCTTATGGTCCTTACGATTTCTTCCATGCTTTTGCTCTGCGTAACTCATATTTGAAGCGTATTTTTTCGATAGGGGAGAAATAGAATATTGCACACTTAAGATGCATTCCCAATGTTTTTATATTTATGTTAAACGTGTGGGATGGGTAAACACAAACAGACAAATAAACTAACACTGAAGAGCGAAAAACAGATGGTCCATAAGTCATGGAAGCAGTTTGTGTATGGACAGGATGCACGGGGAAGCCGGATAATTTTGCCCCAGATAATGTACAAATTAGAAATTATTTTTTCTACAGAGTAATTTCCCCTAAAAAAGGAATTTTCCTTCATACCAGAAATCGAACAGATTCTTGCGGAATGCAAAGGAGGATAACATTTTTTATAGTATACTATGCATATATTAATACGGACTAATGGAGGTTACCT
>NW_008481887.1:3106-3698 GCF_000524495.1 Plasmodium inui San Antonio 1
GAACAGAGAAAATAATTAAGTCTGCACTACATAGAATAAAGTAATCAGTCTATTCTCTTCATTTATAAGAATTATTTGCAAACACTTTTATAAGATCATTGCACACAATTAAAATGCACAAAATGTGTGCACTCAACACACGGTGTGCATTAAAGAATTCCACATCGCGTTCTCCTGTATTTATAAACTTCGTTTCATATGTGACATATAACCAGACAGAAGTGTATTGCGCGAATAAATCATTTTATGCATAACGCTAATTATAAAATAAATTGAGACTAAAGAGAACAAAGAATTAATTTATAATATGCGAATAATGCGATAGTTCACCTCAGATAACGAATAAAATGTCTTACGCTTTATCCAGTAAGGTGTCAGTTGCACCAATGACGCCAATGTCACGTAATAAAAAATAATAATTCCTGTCTATTTCTAACAATCAAATTCATAGTTGTCTCGAAACAAGAAAAAAGAAATAAGAAGATAAATAGAGGAAGAAAGCGAAAAATAATAAAAAAATGAAAATAATAGGAAAAGAGAAGAATATTAAAGAAAACGAAAAATTAAAAAAAAAAAAAAGAAAAAAAAATAA
>NW_008481887.1:6099-7694 GCF_000524495.1 Plasmodium inui San Antonio 1
TCTGTGCATTGAATAATTGGAGACGCCCCTTTGGATGATCATTAGGGCAATTTGCTATGGGCGTTATATTGCGAAACTGTGGCATTTCTTGTGCTAGCTCTTCATGAAAAAATTACATAGTATGATCTAAAATTAGTTCCCTACTGAGACATATCTCTTATGACATATGCCATCATACAATTATGCAATCTTTAATTGCTCAGAATTCGGAAATGAAATGTGTTACTAATAAGAGGAGCAGAATAGTAGTTGGAAAAGAAGAAAAAGATTACTACGCAATGCAGGCGTTAAATATAGATAAATAAAAATAAATCAAAATAAATAAGAATAAATAGAAATAAATAAAAATAAATAGAAATAAATAAAAATAAATAAAAATAGATAGAGATATAAATAAAAATAAATAGAAATAAATAAAAATAAATGAAAATTCCCTCCCCATTATATTATTTGCGTAATTTACACATTTTTTACGGGGCGTCTTTTATTCCCAACAGGTCGTCAATTGAAATATATTTTTGGCATTATCACGGATGGATTAAATTATTATTATTAGCTGAATCTATTAAAAAAATATATTTTCTATTCTCTATTTTTTTTCTCGTGGTCCATTCGTTTTATATTTTTCTACACACATTCTACGATAAGCGAGAACTAAGTCAATAGGAATATGCTCCCTAAATAAAATTCTAAGAGAGTGAAAGTTCTGTATAGTATGTTTATATGGGGTTACAAATTGCGGAATAATTATGAAATAAAATTTATAATGCGTCGCCGATTTGTAACATGTGAGGGTTCTCAATAAATTACACCATAAATTAGAAGTTTGAATATTTAGATTTATACGCATAATAGGTGTATTTTTACAAAAAGAAGAAAAAATATTTCTCTGCAGGATTTATTTACTCGTAAGACACAGTTTCAAATTTTCCCAATGATAATAAAATAATTGTGAATTCTTCTTAATCCGTCCTATTCTGCTACGACACCATAGTATTGATTCTATGCCGAATATAGCCTAATGTTAATATAAAAATGGAATCAGGGTGTCACTCCCTGAGAATATGGCATATAGAATGTGACATAAGTGCCGTTATATACAATTCTACAGGATCCCGAATTTCTAATTATCAGGAAAGATATTGGATATGAGAATAATTTTAAAAATCGAGAGGCCGTGTGATTTTTTCCCTTCTTACTCTATTTCGTGTTATATGTTAATTAAGATTGTTCGGTGAGAAAGACCGTTTTCTTTCATGGGCATTATTCGCTGAGGTCCGGTACTGCATATATTTGAGCAATATACATATACATGTGCTTACATATATATTTTTCTTCCCCTTATTTTTCTTCTGTATCTATAAAGTTCTCTTATTTTTGTGTTGTATAAGGATGAGTGCTTTTCCTTCTGTTTCTTCCCCTGCCCCTTGCTGTGCTTCCCCTGTCATTTCTTCACTCTGGCTCGCTTTACTCGCGTCTTTTATTTCTTCTTTTTTCTTTGTAGTTGCTTTCTGATGTCTGATTCCTTCTTGTTCAACCTTAAGAGTCTGTACTTCATGTCATTTATAATTTTTCCCTCTCGTTTTCTTGTAGTT
>NW_008481887.1:7704-15453 GCF_000524495.1 Plasmodium inui San Antonio 1
ATAATAAGAAAATAAGAAACTAGCAGAAGAAAAAAGGGAGAAGATTATAGAAAAATGGAAGTAATAAGAAAAAAAAGGAAAAAAAACGAATCACAATAATTCCGCCGATGCTGCTCCCTCTAAAACAACCTATAAGAATGTACACATCAGATATCTATACGTAATTCTTTCATATTTCAGTGCCCCCAATTCAAAGGAACATCGTGAGCACATTCATCATATGATTCATTCGAATTCTCATACACTACTCTCCGAAATCAAGTGCAAATATGTATGAATTTTCCACCTTAGACCGGTGATTAATAACTAAATCTAAGGGACTCTGGTTTGTACATTACTCACTTTACCAATCTGTACATTAGACGTGGGACTTCAGAAGTACTGAATGAAGCTTTGCCTAAAAGAAAATACCACAATAGAAACAATACTTCAAGAGATATACAAATGACGGGGAATTGATATTGCATACGGCTAACAAACAGGATTTCTTATTGTACACCTAATTCTTATTTTAGCAATTTTGAAGTATCAGATGAGACAGCGGCGCAGCACGCGGATATCTCAAGCTATTCTTGCCTTGCACTTTTCAAAAAAGAACATCATATTCTAACTAATTGTAATCAAAATGCATTCGGTAAAACGGAAGCTACTGTATAACTTCATATAACTGGACTAAATATTTGTGACTATTCCTCTTCAATCCCTCCGCATCTATTCTGGGAATAACATTCCTATACCAGGACTCAGCAGCGGTAGCTACATGTCCGCAGGATATTGTGTCTTGGCGTCCCGTTAAATTGACATAGATCATATTTTAATAAACCCCTTATGGTTTAAGCTAAAAGGACATTCCCAAATAATGTCAGATGATTTCCCATTCTGAGCATATATTTCGCTCACAACTGAAATGTACAAATTCTTTATTTTCTCGTTGTTAAGGCATGATTGTCTGATTACTCCTTAAATATATCCCGAAGATGTTATTCCTGCTCCAATCCTGGTCATACAGAAGATAGGATTCTAATATAACTGTAACAACAGTGCTACTGAGCAATAAGACAACTTAGAATTCTATTGTTAGATATTACACTTACTAAATACACATCTACCCGTCCAAAAGGCCGTTCATTAATACTTATGGGTTGTCCTCCCTGAATCGGATGAATATTTATAAAGTGTCTATTTGCAATGTCCTAATAGGCCATTATAAATATCCTCTTCAATATGATCCCTCTGCTAGAGTAAAGCCTATCTTTGAATCACTACTAACATTTCCCACTTTTTTGCCTTCCTATGTCTGAAGCAATTCGCCTAATCTGAGGATCCCCTCTCACATTAGTGGAAGGTAGGGGCTTGGTACGGGATTCATATCGACTTTGTCACTCCTCTCCTGAGATAACATTTCTCATATTTCTCTAGAGTATATATAATGGAAGGGAGCAAGACTCTTCGTATGGGTAATAAAATTCCATTATAACCTTTCAAGAATAAATTGATCTATGAAAATACCATGTAAATAATTGTAAATATTTGCATTAGTAACTACATTAAGTCACAGAAATAAGATATATAAATGAGTGAGCAATAAATCTTTCTTCATTCGTCATAATTAAATTTAAACTAATAGTTAAGCTCTCTCATGCATAAGCTGGAATTTTTTCCTCTGATCTGACCAATAAGGGTTTATAGAGAGGTTAATTAGGGACTACTTAAAGGATTTTACTGGATGGGGCTATTTTTTTCCATATATTAGGAATATAGTCGAGTGTCCATTTCAGTGTAACAGACAAAAAGCGAGAAATTTCTCTGATGTATTGACTTCTTTGTACATTCTTTACTGAAGATACAAAATGTTCTTTTATTACCTCAGGAAGCCTTGTTTGTCATAATATTTTTCTTTACCCTTATCATAGAGATCTTCTCCCATGCCGAAAAATCTATACATGGCGGATTAATATGGAGAATTAAGAAAATATAGAGTACATCTAGAATCCCCATATGATGTATTAGAGACAACTCCTCCTGAAGCCAGTAGTAGGGGTCCGTGCTGTGATCCTTAAAATAATTAGATGTCTTATTTCTCTATAACTCTACGATAAATTATTGGGGATTCTGTAAATTCACCGGTTTGTTCACGACAGAATAATTTTTCTACAATACCAATTAATACTATAATATATCATGGTCATGGATGTGATTCTATAAGAAACAGCTGTTTACTCGCGATAGACAAAATCCTAGTATACCCAAATAAAATGACAATTCAATTGTAATCATCGATTATGTCTGGGTAAGATTACAGTCTTGTTATATTATTGTTGCCAATGAATAATTAATTACCTCAATTTTAATGATAATATAGTGCAGCAATAGTTACAGATATGTAGATACCTATATAGATGAATCCATATACTTATTCAAATTTTCTATTATTCCAACATAAAATTACAGGTACTTCTTTAAAATAAGGACAGAAGGGTTCGTAGTATTAATCAGAATTTTGTACTTTGATATCATTGATTATCACCATATGATAAATTCGTCTATACATCATAGCTCATATCATAAGGGATGCCATAATTTATAACGGCAACAGTTGTAATTCTTTGTCTTCGGTAGTAATTATATTCATCTCTGTTCTTCATATGCCTCTCAACTGACGTCAACACATAGTTCCGTAAGAGCAATATTTACATATGAATTGTATGGAGTACAGAATTCTCATACAAAAAGGAAAAATGATCTTATTATGGACTTGCTCCTCTTTTGACTGCTTAACAGACATCTAAAATGTTATATTACAATCAGATTTACTATTGAATCCTATATTATAAATCTATCAAAACAGAGAAAATTTACCACTCAAATAGAGTCATTTTCTATTACTATCATTATCTTAATATACAGAGATGAAAAGTTGATTCAGAAAATAGATAGCCTCTGCTTATTTAATAACTGCCATGTCCTCATTAAAAATTAAAATATAAAATACAGACCCCTCAGAAGACTAATCCTCGAAAGCAAAAGAATCACTGCAATGACATAGAAAGGAAATATATGTCTAGAGTAAATTATAGAGAGTAGTGTCTTATTAATAAAACCTCATCTGATGCGTCAAGGCATTTCCGGGTTCCCATTATGTACTGGAAAAGATAAAATAGAACAAAAGTCAAGATATAAAATGACGATACGAATATTTTCCTTACAAGTATAGGCCTATAGGAGAAGATGGTTCTAATTCGTCGCCTACAGATAGAAGCTCGCGTAGGATTCTTGTTAGGAAATGCAACTGCTTCATATTTACATTTGATCAGGATATGTCAGCAAGTATATTGATACCACCTTTCGTTAGCGTAAATGGAAATAAATAGTAATGAACAAGAGTAGGAATAAAAAAAAGAAAAAACAGTGTCCGCCCATAAGAGCTGAATGTGAGAAACTGAACCCACGACGATAAGTCAAAATCTTAACCCCGGTGTATAAGGACAAGTCCATAAATCCGGAGAAATGAGACGTATAAGCTACGCATTACCGCAGAGCAAATAGACCCAACAACCTAGACTGTAATCCAGGCAAGCAGACCAAGAAATGCAAAATCTGAAAAAACCTGAGCCCTAAACAGAATCTCGTCCCCTACCAACTAAATCCTAAATCCTGAACCAATAAAATCTAGAACCTAATCCACAGCTCATGACAGATGAAGCAACAAGCTGAGCCATAAGGCGTAGGCCCAAAAACATCCCCCTGAAGATTAAAGTATGGAGTTTAAACGTAAACCTAGCAGCTGAGAGCGGAAGGCTGAGGCTGTGAGAACTGAATGCTAATCGGACAACTCTGGAGACAAGAGGTGAAACTGAACCCTAAAGGATGAGCCATAAAGCTGAACCCTAAAAACAATGATCCAGAACCTAAAAATGAGCCTAATCGCAGAGGCCTAATGCCTCAACCCTGAACCATAAAGCCTAACAACAAAAAGCTAGACCCTAAACCAGAACACTAAGCCCAGAACCGTAACCACAGGGACCAGAAGGTGAAACCCTAAACACTAAAGCGTAAACCTAAATTCTAAGCCCGGAGAACCCTAACCTAAACCCTGAACCCTGAAACCTGAAGCCTGACCCCTAAACCCTGACCCTAAACCATAAACCCTAAATCTAAAGCCAAACCCTAAACCCCGGGAACACTGAACCCTAAACTCTGAACCCAGAACTCCCAACGCCTCGACCGCGACCCCCAAAACCTAAAACCAGACGTCCCAGTCTAAACAGTAAACCAACAAACTCCGAACACTAAACCCCCAATGTGACTGCCCGAATTCTAAACCCCCTATTCTAAACCCGGACGCGGGAACCCCAGGGTGAATGCTTGTTCTTGCACTCTAAACCCGGAATAGAACACTCTAATCATATTCTTCAATGACCTCACCTGTCCTCTTACAGCTTCCTCCTCAACCCCGCCGTTCTCAGCTGCTCCCCTACTTCCTCCAGTTTCAGCCTTTTGGCGTGCCGGTTTGATATCCTTGGGGACCCGTTTGGGGATCTGCTGCCGGTCGTGTATTTCCTTAGGTGTTCATTCCCTAATATATGGCGGACCTGTGACTACTCAGGGATTCTCCTTTGTTACCTCTAACTCCTGATGAAAAGTTGTCCTCCATACTAATCGGCAGTGTGAGTCGCCTTGAGCAGTTGGAGGGGGCCACACTATGTTTTAGGTGCTTGTACATCCTCCCGCTCATAAACGCCCATAACATTAACATAACGCTCGGTTATATTGGTCTGTGAAAGGGACTCGGGCGCCGATTCCTGATTTCTTCTTCTCCCACTTTGGGTTAACTATCCATTCCTGCCGCTGATATATTGCCATCTTCTGATCCGTTACTCTTCCCTTCTGCCAGGAATCCTGTGCGGGCCTCCGTAAGCTCTACGGATTGATCCTCCTAATTGGTGGCTCAGATTCGGCCGTAGGTTTCAGAGGTTTGTGCTGCTGGACGCGGTCAGGTACTGATCATCCCCTCCTCCCAAGCTAGGCGCCGGCGATCTCAACCTTCGCAGCCACTATCTCTGGCCAGTCAGAGTAGGGGGATTCTCTCAGACTCATGACGAGTAATTACTTGTCCTTGTCCTCCTCTAGTTTGATCTGCGGTGCCCATTTTGTCTTTGTCAATCGTGGTAGTGTGGACTTATTTTCCCCTTTCTTTAGTCCTTCCGTGGTTTAGGCTCCTGGAGAATAGCCGGCTGTGTTTTATCTTGTCCTTCTGTCTGTGGCAAATACGTCGCTCCCTCTTAGCTTGTTAGTTCCGTGCTTTGTGACCTCCTCTGTTGTTGGATTTGGCACTGATATTTTATAAATTTGTTTCACGCTGCTCTACCCCTTAGACATACCTATCCTGCTATCATGTTTACCTCCTTCCGCTGGGTCCTGTGTCTGGGTCAATTTCTCAACCTCATATCTCCTCGGATCTTGTCGTCTCCGTTTGTTTGGCGTTCCCTCTGTTCCTTGTTCCCGTCAAGCGGTTGTTTCCCCGGGAGGGGGGGATGGATCCGCCTTTTCTATTCTCTCGTAGGTGCTCCTCCCTGTTTAGGTTGGGGATTCCATACTTCTTCATTGGTTTCGGTTTATGCCCTCCCATACGCTAACCTCAGCTTCTGCCCTTGAGAATCTCCAGCGGTACTAAAGACTCTTCTCCAGATATACCAGGCAAACGGAACAGAAAATGCCAATACTCCACCCCCCCCTAAAGCTTTTGGTAAGACTGAAGACCCTTGTGTGGTTTCCACAGTGGGACTGTTTGGAATTGGACTTATTTGCTCGGTTTCCATCCTTAGTTGTAGCTTCTGCTCTTCTATCTGTTGGGTTATCCTTCGAGATTCTTCCTGTAAAAGATGGAATTTCTCATCAATTTCATCCTCCTGCCTGGTTTGTCTATCTTAACTCCTGGCCCTGTATGGGGGGACTGGGGCTGATTTTGTTCTCTCTATTTGAGGACTCGACCCCCCGCTCGGTTCAGTTGATCCGTCTTTCCTGGGGTTTCCATCTTCCCTTGTTGCTTGGGGTGGTCCCCTATCCCGCAATCTCGCATTCCGGAGATCCTTACTCAGCCGCCTAAGCCCCTTGACTTATACGGGCGGGGTCAGGTTGTCTGCATCCTCCTGTTGGACTGCTCCGTCTCGGGGGCTCTAGGACCTCCTTCCCTATTTCTTTTTGCCATGGGCTAC
The DNA here is from genome assembly GCF_000524495.1 of Plasmodium inui San Antonio 1. Lineage (NCBI taxonomy): Eukaryota > Apicomplexa > Aconoidasida > Haemosporida > Plasmodiidae > Plasmodium > Plasmodium inui. Next base: position 13,920 of record NW_008481887.1, read on the forward strand.
TCTTCATCTCAGTTCTCTCGGTCTCTGGTCTTACCTGGTCATTTGTCCACTGTTGATCTTCTACAATCTCGCAAGCGCTGTTTTTGTTTTTGTGGTAACAGGCACTTCTCCAATTGGTCCCTGGCCACGTCCTATCCTGACACTGTAAGGCCGCCAAGCCTAATCCCCTAAATCCTGTGACTTTTGCCCAAAATTGTGAGACTGTGCCGTTTGTCGTTATATTTCTGTTTCCCAACTTCATCTTATTCTGTTCATTCTGGAAAAGGAACTGCATAACTTCTTTTGCCACTTGTTGTCCTCCCCACTCTTCGTACCATTGATAAAGAGCTCTACATACTTCGGTTTCATTGTAGCATAGTTCTTCTCCTTTACATCTACTTAGATTATTATAAACGGTGAGAAGGATTGCTATCAAATCCATGCATATCATCATACTCCTGTGCTCTTCTTTGGCGCCGTTCAAACTCTTCCCTAATCTCAGTGTTGTCCAATAGTTGTGCCTTGGATCTATAGGGCATGCGACGGTAGTTCCTCTGGATCCCTCCACTCCTAAGTTGTCTCCCCTACATTTTGTCTCCTCCCATTCGGATTCAGCCTCTTCGCTAAGGGTCAGATTTTGGTACCAGACTTCCAGATTTCTGCAAATGATCTTCGCTGCTTGTGTGGTCCATAGATGGATGCTACCGCCTTTCTTTCCCATCTTCTGCCACCTAGATATGCTTTCATCTTCCTCCTCGTAGTTGTACGATTTCAGATCCTCAATCTTGTTTGCGGCGTATACATCTCCTGTTTTGGTCCTTTCTCGTCTTGCTGTTTGTTCCCAATGTAACATAATCCTGTGAAATTGCCCCATGTTGGTTGCTGTTCCTCCAAAGATCCAGCCTTGACCCGCCGTTACTTGGCTGGGACTGTTAGTTGCTCCTCCTTGTAGATCCAGTTACTTGTTGTTTGGGATTTTCTTCGTCCTACTTTCCCTTCGGGACGCTTCCCTCCTCTGGTAGCTGTTTATCTTAACCCCTCCGGGGATTTAATCTTCCTCTATTCGTCCTTCCTCAGTCTGAACTTCTCGGGGTGTTTTGGTTATACCAGGCCCTCGTAACTTCCGCATCTGTCCTACTCCTCCTTCCTTCATTAATCAGTCGCTGCGTTGGCCCTTTGGAATTTAGCCCCTCCTTCTATTTCCCTCAGCTTCGTAGTGGAAGATCCCTCCTTCAGTCCAGGGGGTGCCCGCTCTTGACTGCGTCTCCTCTTGTCACGTATAACACAATGCTATCATCGGTCTCCCTTCTCTCTCCTCTTCGTTTTGTTCGTCCTTCATTTGGTTCTAGTCCGGCTGTCTTCGGTTTCCTTCCTTTATTTCCTGTTCCCTCGTTGATTGGAGGCCCTGATATTATTTGTCCTTAAGATTAATTGCCTCCCCTGACGAACCTGGGCTCGTCGTTGTCGTCCCTTCATTCTCTGCGTTGTCTGTGTTAAATCCTTCACCCCCCCCTTCCTTGACCTGGCGTACTCTGGGTGTTCCGGTTGGGCTTCT
>NW_008481887.1:15748-29423 GCF_000524495.1 Plasmodium inui San Antonio 1
AGATCCTTCCTATCGACTCAATCATCTTACCTCTCGTGTCAGTGGAGGAGAGTGAAGTCCTGGTTCCGATTTCAATTTTCCTGTTGCACGCACTTTGGTTCGTGATTGAGCCGTACCTCTTGTCAGTTTTCTTCCTCCTCTGCACGTTCCTTGTTGCTTGGTTGATCCGTCTCTTCGCTCGGGTCCTGATTTTTCCTTCTCCTGTCGTGTCTTGTCCACCGTCTGAGTCCGGGACGGGGACTATTATCCTCCTAAGGAAGTCACCTTCCTTTGCTGCTGCTTCGGATGGTTTGATAAGATGCCTCGTGACTGGGGGGGTGGGGGTCCCTGTCCCGTTCACCCTAATCCTCAATCTGGCCACGTCACGTCTTAACTGATATTGATATATCCGGACTTTTCTCTTCCTGTGGTTCCCTTCGCATTGTTATTCTCTACTTATGCTTGTCTGCGTCCCGATCCTGCCTGCCACTTGGGTTTCCTCCCTGATCCTTCTTCTGCTTTTGATCTTTGGTTGCTCCCTGGCCCCCCTGCCTGCTTCTGCTGCTTCATATCCTCTCTTCCTGTACCCGTCGTTTCCTGGCCATTCGGCCCCCTCTCCTCTGCTCAGCCCTTCGGTTCCTCCTTTTACTCCTTCTGTTGATATTTCGTCTACATCCATAACAGGATTCTCGACTGTTGCCTGTGGGTGACTGTCTCAGACGTCCTTTCCATTGCTGAGTCGGGGTCCCTCCTGATTCGGCTCGGATCCCTTGAGCTTTGCTTTTCAGTCCCTCCCCACTTAATCTTGCCTCCCGTCTTCTGCCTGTTGGGAATCCTCCCCTTCCCTGCTGTCTTCCGTGTCCGAATCTTCTGACCCTCCGCCTTCCCGGATTTCTTAGGTCTCTCTCCCTTGCCGTTCCCATCTGTCATCCTCTTCCCCTTTTTCCCCTGGGGGGTCCCTTTTGGCCTCCATTTGTGCCCCCAAGACTCCGGGTCAATTTCTGAAGCATCACTGAGAGTTCGAGTTATTCTCCTCTCCTCATCTTTGGGGCTTATTCTTCCCCCCTGAGGAGCCTTAGTCTTCGAGGGGGCATTTATGATTTGTTGACTGTTGGCTTGCCCCCTGCTCGTGATTGCTTTGCCTGACATGCACGTGGCTCGGTTTCCCTGGCTGTCCTGCTGGGACCTCTTTCCCTTAAGTTGTTGGACTCCTGGCTTCACTTGGCCTTGGATAGTGTTTTGCCTCTCCTCCAGGTCTGACTCCTGCCTGTCTTGGATCTTGTCCCCTTTTTGTTCTACTTGACCTTATCTTTCCGCTCTTTGGTCGTGTATTGCCCCTATTTGGCTCTGGGGCATTGTAGAGGCTTTTGTATGTTGCGCTGTTCCCGGGACCCCCTGAGATCCTGATTCTTCTCTTGTTTCCGTGGGAACCCTGCAAAGACCTGTGAACGACCGGGGTTCGCTGTTTCTGGTCCTTAGATATTCGGTGGCTGTCTCGTCTGTGTCTTGGAGACGTCTGCACTCAGTTGCTCCTTTATCCTCCTTTCCTACGACAACTCCCTCTTCATTACGTTATTTTTCTCTGTCCTGTTGTCTAGTTTAGGTCCCTCAGTGCTGTTCTGGATCTGACAATGTTTGACTTATCACCTTAGGTGCCTCTAATTGTCGGCTTCCTGTCCTGATTCATCATCTCTATTGGTGTTATGCTGCTTCCATTTTAAACTGAGTCTCTCCCTGTTTGGTCCCTGCTTCCAGTTTTAGTTCGACTTTATATTGAAGAGTGTCGGGGTTCTGGTCAGGAGGTCTTCTGAGGTACCTTCTCATTGGTGTTGCATTCAGCATTCTCGGGAATTTTCATTTCTGTGATCGTATCCTTTTGGCTTTGTCTTGCTGTATTTTCGTCTGAAGGAGTCATCTCATGTATTTTCTATTTCTTTTTTTCTGTTATCATCATTCCTGGATACGCCTTGTCTCCTTTTCTCGTCGGCTGTCCAGATCCTACCCCCTAAAACTCCACTTTTCTTTTTGAATTGGCTAGATGATTAGATGTCCTGTTGTTGATACTGGCCCGAGATTCTTCCCCTTGACTTCTGCTGTTGTTTCTTGTTTATAATAGTCTCTGAGTTTTTGTTCAGTGAAGAAGTGCACCATGATGTTCTCCGTCTCGGAATTCTGTTCCTGCCTCTTGTCCTCGTTTATAGTTGATATCTCATTCGGCCTCGTTCCTTCGGGGTCACCTTTGTCCTATCGTTCGTCCTCTACAGAAGCCTTGGCTTGTTCGTTGTTGGGTTATATTCTCGGTCATTTATACTCCTTTTTGTCCCTTTGGGTCAGACGTTGCATTTGGTCTGTTATTTTCATTCTTAGCATACCTAGTTGTGCGGTGGATGATCTAAACTTCTCTCCTTCCTGTTGGGGATATTGGTCCTTCTTTGTTTTGCAGGTGATTTGCCATCAACCTTTAGGGAGGTCCTCCCTCAAGGCGTTTTTCCTTCCCAGTTCCTGTTATTTGTTCTTTCCTTAGGAGTCTATTGGACCTGATCTGTTCACTATTGCCGCTTCTGGGATCTGAGTTTTCCTCTTGGGTGGGAACCCTTTGTCAGACTTCTCATTTCCTTCTTGAGTGGAATCTTGGAGACTAATTCCTTCTGGTTTTCTCTTTAGTGAGACTTGATGTTTTCCTTAGATGGCCATTATTCCTTGTCTGGATTTCTGTAGGTGGTCGGGATTCCTCTTGTAGATCTTGTTCGCGGTTATCTTCCGGTTTGAAGCAGTTTTGGGTGACTTTACTTTGGGCTCCTGTGGTTTGTCTGTTCCTTTGAGGTGTCCTGTTGATTTTGTTTCTCATCTGCTATTTGACTTTGATTGTATTTCTGAGGTCTTGGTTGGTTATTTGGCTTAGACCTGGGGGTCCTGGAGAAGTGCTCGTTTAACTGTTACGGATGAAAATTTTCTTGGTACCTTGTGGCTTGAATTATTGCCTTGAGTCCTCTTCTTTTTCTTATACTCCGGCTCTATCTGAGTAGCATTTCTTCTTTTTAGCTGTCCCTTTATCCTTCAGGAGTTGGTTCTCTCCTGTTCCAATGCTTGGGTTGGTTTTGTTCCCCTGCTGACTCCTTGGCTCCCTACTGCTGGAGAGGTTACTTGGTATTGTCTGGGGACTTTGACCGTATTTTACTTGGACCCTTCTGTCGTTTCTCGGGAGTTTTCAGTCAACGTCGGAGACTTGTTAATTTTCCATCTGGCTCCTTCTTTGTCCTTTTCCTAGTCTTCTTTTTATCCTTTTTTTCCTTTTGAGCTTGCTTTTGATGCTGCTCTTTCTAGGGGTGGAAGCTTCTCTTTTTTGTTGGAATATTTCTTTCTTTGTAGCAGATCCTCGGTTCATGATGGTAGTTTGGTGTTTGTTTTTTTTGAGGAGGAGATAGTGTTGGTCAGTCTCTTTGGAGCTGATTCGAACTTTTAAAGACGGCTTTGAGGTAGATGTATCTTTCTCCACTTTCGTAGCCTTCTTCTATGGGGGGGGGTGGTTCGGGGGACCTTTGGGGTTTTTTTGCGGGTAGGTGGGCTTTTTACGGGGCCCTTGATTTTGAGCTGTTGAGTTGGTTATCACCTGTTCGCCTATTCAGAGCTTCTTGGGCTGTTTTCCTGGATTTTGTAGGTGCGGTATTTGGATGTTCCATTTTGTTGGAGGTGGGAAGTTGTCCCTTTTGATTGTTGATGTACCGATCCTGGTTGTCTCCTGTAGAGTTTCGCCCCTTGGCTTATCCTTAGTTTGGTTCCTTTGGCCGTACTCGCCGTCGTTGTCGATCTTGGACAGTCGAATCTGGCCCGCTTAAATTCTTGTTTGATCCTCCGGGATCTATTATTGTCGTCTTCTGTGAGTAGGGGGTTATTTTACCTAACCGAGGGGAGTATTCTGTTGATACCTCTTTTGTTTAAAAAGTGACCCCCTCCTGGGAGTGAGATTTTAAGGAGAGTAATCCGATTGTACATCATGATTATTTATATCCCTGTTTTTGTTTAGGTTGTAGTTGGGCGTTATAGTCCTTTGGATTTTATCCTATAATTTGTAAATTCATAGATAAAATTAAGGATAAATCTATAGGCTTAAGTTTAATCAAAGATTGGAAATTCATATAATTGGCTCCAGGTCAACACTGAATAGACATTAAACAAACTAACTCGTCCCCTGGGTGGTTTAGCATTGCTTCGTCCTTGACTCATTAGGCTTCTTCTATTCCCACTGCCTCTTATGTATCAAAAATTGCGGTTGTCCCGAGGTTTCATACTTACAACGGACGAGATAAATGTCTGAGATTTTATAGGCGTTCGCGATTCGAATTTTCATAATAAATGAATAGCTCCTAATGAAGACTCCTGAATCCCTTGGATGAATTTACCTTACTGTTTATCTTTATCTCCTTTCAGGAATTAGATTAGATCTCAGTTATGTCATTTATATCTCAGTGTTTCAAATAAAATTTCGGAGTTCTCAAGGTGAATTCTAATGTTCGTTAGGATCAGCAAAAATCTTAGAAGACGAACTTACATATTTAAGAATGCTTTCAGTCAGGGATCCGGTTCCTTCTTGTTGGATAACTGGAATAGTTGGTTGTCAGAAAAGGTTTGTACTACTGGCTTCATCAGCTGTTCCTGGATGTTGGGGGTGTGGATCGTCCTCTTTTGTTTGGGTTTTCCTAACCCTCCTTTGGTTCTGCTACGAGAGATTCCTTTTTAACTCTTTTTTGGGTTTCTATATTACTTCATGTTCCTGCTTGGGATCCACCGTCTCCCTTCATTGGTGTAGGTTGGGTTAGTTGATTATTCTTATCTCCTTCGTTAATTTTCCTTTATCCTTTCTCTTAGCTGTGGTGGGTGTAGTCTGACTCACCAGATATATTCATCTTTGCGTGTCTAATAGATTAGTTGGGGTAATGGCCCCGGAGTTGTAATTTAGAAATCTCACCTTAGTTAAATTTTCTATTTCAGTCTCTCTTAGTTCTTGTTTCTAGATAATAAGAGGTTTTTATGGTCCTGGGACCTGTATCCCGTTGTCAGAGTTTCTCCTGCTGCAATTATTTTAGTTATTGCAATGATACTTTTGGGAGAAATGCATTCTCTATAAAATACTACTTCCAGGATAGTGAACTTTCTCAGAAATGTCTATGGTTGATACATCATAGGAATCTGTACGATTCTTACTTTGTCATAGGGGTATTGTTTCTTTAAGGTTTTCTAAAATAATGTTTCGCAAATGAGGTGGCTTCTATGATATATGTACAAGGGATTTATTCAAATAACGGAACGTTCAATTCTTTAGCCACCCTAATTTAACTTCTGGGTCATAGACTTGTAGATTATGTCATATTATTACGGATTTAGTTTCACGTTTAATAAAATAGTATCCTCTATATAAAATTATTCTCCGTATATCGAGATTTTTCAAAGAATTTTGCCCTGGAGACGGTTATAATGTTAGTTTCCTGTTAGCCTTGCAAATAAGAATACTACTCAGATATATAATTTCTAACGGAAGTAGGCTTCGGATTTGGCATATTTCCTATGGATGTTTTTTGTTCAAAGAATAATACTTGGCTGACCTCATTTCAGATTATTTATTAGGACAGTTTTATAACATTACTACGGGAATATCCACAATTTTCACTATTTGGAATGGTTACACATCTTTATTTTCCAGACAATTGTTTTTTTGGAATGTTTAGTTAACTCATAGAATAGGGCTTGATTAATAAGACCAGTTGTTGAATGTTACCAGGGCATATACATAAGTAATCTTAACATTAGAGTACTTTCTGTGTCGTTGTATTTTTCAAAGAATACTATCCTAGGCTTCCTACATGACTTGCACAATTCTTCAGTTTATATAATAGATATCTTAATCTTATATGGCAACAATTCAAAGAATGCTCTTTCTGTGTTATTCCTACTCATCAATGCAAAGCATTTCACATTTGTTGGTTCTCCAACCATTAGAGCTTGGGGGATGATCCTTAGACATTAAACACCAGTGTCCCTATTGAGTAGTACGGGAGGAAGTTTCGCAACTATCACGATTAAAAAGGCAAACATATCAGATTTTGTGAGTTAATATTTATCCTGCTTTATTCCATTCTTCCTACAGAAGATTGTTTTACAAATAATAAGATTCTTGTAATATCAGTAGTATACACACGAAAGTACCATTGACATTATACCGATTTTGGCACGGTTGCAGTTTTCAAAATACAATATTCCAGACAAACTTTATGATTGGTTCAATCAAGGATTCATTATAATCCACGCATTGAACTTAACTCGAAACCCTTCAAATAATCGTATGCTGAAAATAGTGGTAGTCATCAAGGGACACAATGGCATACATAACAGTAGGGTTTCTCAAATAATACTGGATTTGACACGTTTACACGGTTCAGACAATACCACCCCCTATATTAGATTACTACAACGACCTCTTACTTCAGGCAGCCGGAGTGCACCCCATATGATAGAAGCTGAAGCCTTAAATCCAACCTTTCCAAATAGTTCACTTAATACTACTATCTCAACTTTACCATTCCTCAAATATGAGTGTACCAGGCAGGGTCGCACATTGTATATTTCAGTATAATACATACATCTGTACTGTCTCGATAACAGTACGCTAGGTAATGAATACTTCTTTAATAGATGTTCTTTTCAAATAGGAGGATTATTCACAATACAGGGCTGTAAACAGAACTGTACTTTCTTCATATGATTACGCCTTTGAAGAATCTTCCGCCAAGGTTATTCTTATTTAAAAGGGCTGGAAACTCCACACATCATGCTCTTATTGGTATAGTAGTATTCCAGATGATCCATATAACTCGACTACTAGTACCTTCATAGAACAGTACTATGCGGACATTTAGACCCCTCACCATTGAACATCCAGAGACGTTATTATTCTTTAGATAATACTTAGACTGCAATATCCATTGACTCTATAGGACACTGCTATTCATATAATGAAAGCATAAACCCGGAATATTTAACATACACTAGTATATACACCACTATACTCGTCACATAATAGTAGTACACTTATATCCGTGCACATTACGGGGAATGAGGATCCACACAAGTATTGTACAAATAACGGGACCCCAAATGCAGCTCCTGTTTCCAAATACCAATAGAATAACGGTGTAAGTACTCTCCACATGTAAGTACTACGAACAGTTCGGTATGTTTCATATACAGTAACACTGAAGGATATCCTTACACTTTACGCAGATGTGCTCCTCAGATAAGCCCAATGCAGGCGCAATGGAACCTCTCAGATAACATTTCACGAGGAACATGATCACATTTCACCTTGTAGTGCATTCAGCATGTCAGTAGACTCAACAGAATGGCACTCTCCATATACTCACGCTCCTCACATGGAATCACCACTGGTATATTGCTCCTTCTTAAGTAAATGTGTTCCAGGCGGTTTGCAGGTTTCAAACGATTTAGATTCTTGTGCAGTACTTGTATAATCCCTGAATGCTCATATAATAATACCTGCTGGTACAGCTTTATACTTCACAAACATGGACACCTGTTATATGCTCCAGCATCCTAAACAACTGTTCTCTTTATATAATACTACAGCACGTATATCTGTTAAATTCATCGAATGATATCATTCATATAATATTATTCTCGAGTCACACAGACACGGTAGAAAAAATGATAACCCCTGTACGTCAGTACTACTTAAATCATAGTATGGTGGTCACAGTCGTACTCATCCCAACAATGTCATTCCTTCCATATCAATATTTCGGACAAAAGTGGACTATTCACAGGATACTACTGTGAGAATATCAGCACTCAAAACTAAGAAGTTATTGTCACACAGGAGTAATTTAGGGACATGTGTACACTTTGTAGGACCGTGCTCCTAAAATCATGCAGCTCTATTCACTTTTCCACTCTTAATATAATAATACTTCAGAGACTGTTACCAGTCCGAGACAGCAGTGTCCTTCGTAGAATAAAGGCTGAAATCTTGGGCCTCGAAGTTCAGACCCTTCATATCGTTCTTGCTGAGGGAGAGTCCTAAAATGCGAACAATTTCGCTTCTTAAAGGCCGATACTATGCACATGTGATTGTACTCACAAGATACGGTTCCAGATTATGCATACCTGCCACGGAGGTATTCTATTCAAACAACAATGCACAATAGATATTACTACAACTCAACCATTAGTACATCTATATCACACTACTACGGCAACTTCCCTAATCATTACCATTCCAAATCCAGACACATCAGGACTGTGCACGCAGTAATCCTCCTGCAATAACCATACAATCAACGGAATAGTGCTTTCCAGATAATTACACCCGTGGAATATCAATATTTCAAGCACAGGGGTACCATCTACATCATAATACTCTTACCACCATAATACAATGAAAATAATGGTGTGGGTAATATTTCTTAGGAGTTGTAAAATCCCGTACACCATATAATTGGGCCACTAAACTTAAATCCAGACGCTTCATATAATGGCACATTCAAGGACAGGCATGCTGCTCTAGGGACACAATTCGGTACATAACCGTAATACTCCTCAAATGACGGAACATTGAACAGGTCCACGTGGTTCATACCATAGTAGGCCTCATATAAGACTATTACGGAAACGCTCGTACCCTCCATGATGTAACTCTGTGCATAGGATAAATCATGATGCCATATATCTTATCTGCTTGAACATAAATTACTTGACAGTACTATCGTAATTTTCTGATGCTCCGAATAAGAATGTACCGGGGATATTAGAACGCTGCAGCTATGAGTACGGCCTATATCTATGTACTCTTCACACAATAATACTTCGACTCATCAATACCGCTATACAACTGTGCACTTCAAATGAAGGTATTATCCAGACAACAGTATTGTTAACATAACGATATTACTTGTACACGCTTACTCTCCAAAGAATAATACCACAGATATATAGTCGTACTAAGGAAGGCACATAATGGCAGATACAATGGTACCACGTAGCATAATAGCACTCCTGGAAGATCAATACTCAAAACAAGAAAGTATTTTCAACATCATCAAACTCCCGCAGTAGCAATACCCTTTAAGTAATAGTATTACAGATAATCCCTAGCATTTGCGCAATTCGGCACGTAATGTAATGAAGTCATTAAACTTACATCAAAACCCTTGACATCCTGATAATCCAAGCATAGGCCTACTTTTTGGGATACAGAGCCTCCCACATAACAGTAGTGTTGGTCAATTAACAGGGTACTTCACACATTAACACACTCGACGCAAAAGTATCTTTCACATAAATATATTACGCCAGATTGTGCACTTCCCATACCATAAATCTCCGCGAATGGTAAGAGGTTACGCCACATATATACTATAACCAGAATACATCATTTAGTACAACTATCTGGGATTCGTCCCCATCCAGATAGCGGTTTACCAAGCACGTCAGCTATCCCCCAATATGAGTACTATACATCCGTCTGTACCTTCTTCATATTGGCAAGGCAAATCAGGAGTACTCACTAAGAGACTGTGGTGTCTAAATAGAAGTATTATCCACAGAACAATACTCTTAACATGACACTACTGCTGGCAAACATGTAATTTTTCATAAGATCGTATTCTGAATATAAGGATATTCATTATGGAACAACACATAAAGGTGCAGCTTAGTATGATAACACTAGAGGTCATGCAGATAGTTATGTTACTAGGACTTCCATATGACAATACCATGAAAATCTCCGGATTGGGAACCTTTGAAAATCACAACACTTTAGTACGATTTAAATGAGAGTTCTAGAGTATCTATGCACTTCAAGTAAAAGTACTACACGTGCATCCCCGGGTTGTACCAGTGTGAACAGGGGACACCAGTATTCTGAAAGTAAAAGTACCACAAGCGGCCTTGTCCCCCTGCTGTAACAAAACGATAAGCATGTCAGTACTTTGGACATATGAGTACTACGGAAACGTCAGTAGCTTTCCTACAATAAAACTCCAGGAGATCCTTACTCTTGACGGAAACTTCCTCCCTCATTTAACAGTGTTATCCAGGTAACACGGCTATCCACCTGATAGTACTGCATGAACATCATCACTTCTAAAACAATAATATTCTAGGGATAAAGGTGCGCTTCTACACATCCGTATATTATTCAGGTTTCTTAATGTTACCATATCCGTATGGTCATGATATCTACACTTCACATAGGTGGCAATTCTCATAATAGCCAAAGAGAGGACAAATCTTCATAATGCAGCCACATAGAAAGAAAATAAGCACGCTGTTGAAGATATTAGGAAACAGAGGATTGTGACAAAAAAGAATAACATATAATAAATACAACATATCAGCAGGGATACAGCCAGAAGGGCATCTTCACGATGATGCGGCAAAGAGAAACCTTTTCAGAATGATCGGGGCAAAAAAACAGGTTCAAGATGACGGCACAAAAGAAAATCCTGAAGATACCAGGAGAAGGAAGGATCCTCATAAAAGAAATAAGAAACAGGACAGCAGCTTAACCATGCCGCAGAAAAAGAGCATCTTCATAGAGAAAATCGCACACGAGAGGAAATCTTCAGGAGGCCGCGAAGGAGGGTAAATGATCGTAGAAAAGATGACACAAAGAAGAACATCTCCACGATGCCGCGGGAGAAAGGAGAATCCATATAAAACAAATGACACAAAACAATATATTGAGGATGCCGCCGGAAAATAGAATCATCATAAGTATGCCGCGGAAGACAAATATCTTCATAAAAAGAGGGCCTCGCGAAAATATCTTCGCGGTAGCATAGTAGAGGGAAGAGGCATCTTTAAACAGCAGCGAAACAGAAGAATATCATGAATATAACGCGGTAAAGGGATTCTTCGTAAGGAAGATGCTACACCAACAGGAATTCTCATAATGACGTGGCCCAAGAAACCTCATCAGGGCACCCGAAGAAGAAACTATCGTCAGGAAAGAAATGAAACACAAACAGGAATCTTAATAGTAACACAGCCAAAAACTCCGTCCCTATAGGACTGACGAGGCAAAAAATATATTAGAAGTACAACGCGGTAAAATGAATCTTGCAGAGATGGATGGCATACAGGGAAAATACACCTCACATTGACGCACCATAAAAGAAGAGAACTTCATAAAAAGGGAACAGGAAATATCATCCTGAAAAAAATTCCACACACAGATAAATCTTCATATGGACGCAACAACAGGAGAGTAGTTCTGCAGAAATGTAACACGAAGAAGCATTATTATAGTCACATGCCAGATATAAGCATCCTTAGAAAAATGCAAAACAGACAGAAAGTATCATACAACCGCGGCAAAGCAGTACGCATCACAGGGCCGCCGCGGAAGAATACAAATCACAGTCACGTAGGACGAGAACAGCGAAATGACTCGCACAAAGAGCATCATTAAAATGTAGAGAAGAAAAGCATCATCGAAAGACGACACAGAAGTAATCGTCATAAAAACGCGGCAGGTAAAGACATCTTCATAAGGAGGCTGCGAGGGATGTCATCATACAGGAACCCTCCAGAAATTGTCGTGAAAGGAATGCGACAGAAAGGTGTATCCTCATGAAAAAATTAAATAGAGAGATATATATAATGAAGCGATACGAAACAGCTTGCCTGCGACAGACATAAAACATGAGGGGGCCACCCCAAAAATTGATCCACATGAGACAACTCTGACCAGGTTAATCCACATGAACCTATGTCGTGGAGAAATTACGCCACATGGAAAGGCGTGCGCGAAGAATTACGCAGTATGGAACAGCGTCTGCGGAAAATCAGCCCAGAGGAGATCAAGTTCGCAAAATTCGCCCACCTGAACACGCATATATAAGAAGGGAGCGCCATGAAAAAATACTCTCATAAAAATGCTGAAACATGAGAAAAAATACATAGGAATAATGCAAAATACGGGGGGATACTGGTGAAGATATCGAAACATCAAAAGACACACTAACAAGAAGGATGGGGCATGAGAACCCCTTCCCAAAAATAAGGTAACTATAAAGGAAGCCATATAAACACGGCGGCCCAGCATTTCACGCGGTACCCATTGGATCTCTATATCTCTATTCCATTGTACTCATTGCAGTTTCCACAGGAATGCATAAACACATTTAAACGCTATAGCAGCCCTCTCAATTGTATGCAACATACAATTAAAGTTCAACATGAAATTAGAATTGATATTATACCAGTTCAGATTCAACAGTCCATTACTCCCTTTATATATGCATAGATGAGACACGTCATGAACAGTCGTGTAATTTTAGGGGGAACATTTTTATGCCAAATGAATAATCTTCCCATTCGAATCTGCATATAATGCTAACTATTCTTTCTTTCCGCGTAAAAATTTGTACCATCGGTACCATTCCTCTCCTTTTTCGTTGGGTTCCTGGGTACCCCTTCTCTGTAGGACGCCAGATGGGCATCATGATTCACGAGGTTAACACTTCTTATTTTTATGACTCATGAAGTAATCTCACATATAGAAACGAATGAATATACATATAAGTATATCCATGGGTATATATATGTTCCATGGTAAGGTATAAAGAGGTGAATAACACATAGTTTTTTATCAATAAATCATAGCAATGTATAAAGGGATGTAAATTACGTGTATTTTTGCGGCTAATATCCTCCTTATGCGTCTCAGAATTGATGAATCCCTAGTTCATACCCATAATGTAGATTCCCTTAACACCCCCAAGTGAGGAATGTCGTAGGTGCCTTTCTTAGTTTACTACAATTCATGATATGAAGAATGGAAAACTTGGTTACATTCACACATATCTGTTATTCCTAGTTTCTTCTTATGACTCAATACTTGAATTTTCTCTTAATCTTCATGTTGTCTTTGTTGTAATATATTATAACCACCCCCACAATTCCTTCACTATTTCTGTCCCCTCTTGTACTATATATATGTGGGGGTAATGACAATCGATTGGTGCAGAATTATTTTCGTCATTGTCTATTGATTCTGTTTGGGTTCTGATTAACATATTCGGATTGCTTTGTATGCCCTGTTGGTTTACATACGGACGTAATATTGGTATTTCTCTGTCTCTTTCTTTGTTAAATTTTGCCCATAATACGTAATCCTCTTGACGAAATTAATCAAACCGCGTTACCATATTTCCTGTAATGAACGGCTCGTGTAACCGATCAAGAGGAATCCTTAAATATAATTATTGCAATATTCTGTCTTCTCATCATCCTATTGTAGGCTGAAGATTGCTTAATTTTTATTATTGGCGCCTATACTTAATTCGATTCTGTTAATCCTTTTATTCAGAATTAACGTCCTTCATAATTAATATTAAATTCATGTAACAACAGATTCAACGATTGCATTAGGATCGGCATAGGATCCACAGCTCATTTTAAAACTCAATACTCATGGGGGTATGGTTCTCTCAGAAGATATCAGATTAACACGAGTGAGTCCCCCATCATAATAAGAGATAACTACTCATTTCCTGAGTAAATTATTAATTGAATAATTAGCAGAAATGTCTTCCACAGTTCGTTTCTGACGTGATGGAATCATGTATTCTGGATAAACATGGCTCCTTAGTTGGGTTTCTACTGCGCCATCATAGTT
>NW_008481887.1:30498-31296 GCF_000524495.1 Plasmodium inui San Antonio 1
AGGTTCCTAGTCTTATTGTCCAATATACGGAGACTGGATAGCTTTGGGATTTGCATCGAGTATAAGCTAGATTCTGCTGTTGTGTCATACACGAATGTGGCGCATGATCTTTCCAGACTGTTAAAATAAGAATTAGGTGTACCATGAAGAATCCGGTTTGCTAGACCTATGTAATATGAATTCTCTGTTATCTTTATATTTTGGGAAATGTAATTTGTACTGCTTCCTTCTTTTAGGGGAGAGGGTCATTTCGTCATTGTAAAAGTCCACGTACAAAGTAGAAATTGGTAAAGTGGACAATGTACAGAGCAGAGTTCGTTACGATAAGTGGTGATTCCTCTGGAAATCGTGGAAAATGAATAAATATTTGCCGGAAACTCCTGATAGCAATATGTGACAATTAGAATGAATCATTTCAAAAATGTGCTTAGCGTGCTTTCTCTTCAGTCGGGCAGCTGAGATATGTGAGATTTACGTATAAATATCTAGCGTATATATCTCAATAGGTGGTTTCCACGAGTGGAACATTGGAGGAATTATTACAGTTTCTTCTTTTTTTTCCTTTTTTTGATACATTTTGCAATATTAGACACATCCTTCATTAATGTGTATTCATTGCAGTGTAAAACTATGATGGCGCAGTAGAAACCCAACTAAGGAGCCATGTTTATCCAGAATACATGATTCCATCACGTCAGAAACGAACTGTGGAAGACATTTCTGCTAATTATTCAATTAATAATTTACTCAGGAAATGAGTAGTTATCTCTTATTATGATGGGGGACTCACTCGTGTTA
>NW_008481887.1:32311-61560 GCF_000524495.1 Plasmodium inui San Antonio 1
AACAGTTGTTTTACAGTTATCAGGACATTATTCAAAACGCTCAGTCGTTCCAAATACTATACACACAAATATGTCATTCTAGACCGGAAGGTAATGAATGCGCTGGGCACATATTATGCGACATCTACAAAAGCAATTAACGAATAAACTGGAGAGGAACTGCGGAGACTCATGGATTTCTTAGCGATCAGTGACCAGTTCGATGTTTACTTGCCTTTATTCAAATATTACCATGAATTCGATACATGAAATGAAAAGGATTCCATGTTACCACAGAATTCTTCAAAATATAGATTCTCACCACACGAAACCACTGGAATAGTATCTATTGTCCATTGTAAAGGTTCATACAACTACGGAAAGCTTCAATGAAATAATGATTCAGACAAAGATAATTATGACATATCGGCGGATACCTGAAATCTGATTACAGTTTCATGCTCCACAGGTTTCATTAATAAGTTCCAACTGGAAATATAAGGATTTGAGGGATACGTATATGAAGAAGTTATCTAATCACTGTGCACCTTCATGAAGAATTCAGATTAAAATCACTGATAAGAAATAATAATAAATCTTGGAAAAGTTATTTCAATCACAGATGATCCTGCTGCATATACAATGTGAGACGATTGAAAACACATTGTTATATTCTATGAGCAAATCCTGGGTTACTTGTCTGGTCACAGTGTACAATTAGGTTACCATTCGTAAATACATGACAGAATGGGCCATTGCAATAATACCATAGAGAGTTCTCCTCTTTCATGGTTTCCTATACTTTTCATTATTCATACTATTTGTACGATCCCTTCAAAAGAAAGCGATTTCTGGTACGATCACTACTACAAGTGTAAACTGTTATACGGTTCCTTTATATGTACGCACTCTCAACATTCTATAATTTAAGAAAACAAACAAAAGCGTCATAAGGCTTAATAGTTCTTCTTAATAAATACCTCAACTACAGGTACCATCTATGGCGTCCAAGCTCTTAAATATGATTCGTAAACAACTCATGTATTCTCATCATATCTATGAAGTCCGTTCCTTTCTGATCTATATCTTCTTATCCTATATAATTATCAGATAATCGAAATTTACTATTTCTTCTTATAAATGTCCTGCTCTCATTAGAAGACTGCTTATGAAATTTATTAACTTCTACGGAAATGTACAGGTAGGGATCACTCTACGAAGCGATTGGCTTCTTCCTCATTTGTCCTATTCTTCTCTACTTTCCTTAGTTCAAGTCCAACCACAGTTGACACTACGGATAGAGATGCTTCATTTGCGGACACTTTTGAGCATCTTTTTACTTTTTGAAATTACACGGATCTCGTCATGCACTCTTCAAAGAAGAACACCATATTCTAACTAATTATAGTTACAATGCATCCGGTGAACCGGAATCCACTGTATAACTTCCTATAACCGGACTAACTATGTGTCACATTTTTTGGCAATTACTCCGCATCTATTCTGGAATGAACTTCCTTATACTATGACTCAGCATTAGTAGTTGCATGCCTTCAGGGGATCCTATTCTGTGGTTCGTTTAAATTGACATAGAGCATATCTTAATAACCCCCTTATAGCGTAAGCTAAAAGGAAACTCCCAAATCATGTCAAAGGCTTTCCGATTCTGAGCATATATTTCTCTCAGAACTGAATTGTGCAAATTCTTCATTTTCTTGTTTTTAAGGCATAATTCTTTTATTAAGTCCCAATTATGTCCCAAAGACGTTCTCCAGGCTCGGATACAGATCATATGAAGCATAGAATGATATTCCAATATAACTATAGAAACAGTGGTACTGACGCATACAACTTAAAATTATATTATTAAATATTACAATTACTAAGTACAGATATGAAGCTCCATAATGGTGTGCATTAATCCTTATTGTATTCCCTCTCTAAATCAAATGTATATCTATACAGTGTCTATGTTTTGTATCATAATAGAATATTATGAATATCCTCTTTAATATGAAGCACTTCTTAGAGTGAAACCTATCTTCGATTCACTAGCAGAATTTGGCACTCTACTATATACATATGCCAACGACATTACTCCCCATTTGAGAATCCTTTTTCACATTAAGGAACAGTAGCGGCTCCGTACAGTATGCATATTGACTCTGTCAGTTCCTAGTTTAGATAAGAAGCCTCATACTTCTCTAGAAGATATTTAGTTGAAAGAATCAAGACTCTTCTTATGCATAATAAAATCTCTGTACAACAGTGCATGATTGAACTGATCCATAAAGATCTCTCATAAATAAATATAGATACTTCCATTAATAATTACATTAACGCGCTCAAATAAAATATATTAATAGAAGATTAGCCTATCTTTCCTAATTCCTAATAATCACATTTAAGCCTGATGCCACTATTCTTCACACATCAGCAGCAGTTGCCTTCATATAATGTTACGGATAATAGTTTAAAAACAAAATAATTAACAAGTGCTGGTGAAATTATACAAAATGGGGCTATGTCTGCTCATATACTATCATTATAGTGAGAAGTTCATTTTAGTAAAACAAACATATACCATAAGATTCTCTCAACGCACTGATTGTTTCTTACATTCTTATCTGAACAGAAGAAACGCCCATTTCTTCCTTTAGGGGGGGTGCATTCTTCCGGTAAATTTCTTTCTAATATTCATAGAAGTCTTCCTCCACACGCATACAAATAGATATACAAATTGAATATCGGAAATTGACAACCAATAAAGAACATTTAAGATATTCTTATCACAGATTGGGGACACATTTTCTTTCAATTTAATAATAGACATGCTAACATCCATCTCGCCACTCATTATCTGATTTCTTCTTCGAAGTAGTAGCAATAAATTACTGATATCTTTGCGATTGGACACCTAAAAAATCAGCCGAATAATTTCTCCACAATGCGGGTATACACTATAATATATAAGAGTCATAAATATAATTTTATAGAAAAAGCATGTTTATTCAGACTGCACACAATATTAATACAAAACGGTAATCTAACAATTCCAATATAGACGATTGATTGTCCACAATGACATTATAATAAGCATATATTGTAAGTATAAGTAAAAGATCTCTCAACTTCGTCTGAACTATGGGAATACCACCAACTAATGAGCGCTATTTAGATCTGTGTACATGAAGAAACAAATAAATTAGCACCGAAGTATTAATCTCCTCCAAATCTGACGAGGCTTCATAGCTCTGTCTGTAGAAAAGCAGTAACAAGTTCTATACTATTTATCTGCATCCTCTCGTCTGTATTTCAAGGTGGTGATATCAGAGTGATAAACTCAGTTTCGCATGATAAAAAATAAAATACGAACAGTCATAGTATGAATATATCAGAGTTGTCCCTGAATAGCAGTAATAAGCATGATATCTATTACTGCGATTTTTATTATCCTCAGATAAATACAAGGCATAATTTAATGGGCCTCACATATAAATATATTTTCTATGAGCACAGAAGCATTCCAGCAAAAAAGTGGAATTCATAACCGTCAGCATATCTCCTCTAAGAGTGGATCGAAAAGTTGTGCAATACTCTCCTATAACCGCCTGTACTCCACAGTCATATGTACCAATTCTTTGTAAAAGCAGGGAGTCAAGTGATAAATACAGATCATTCAACTTATGTTGGCAAATTTCTATAAAAACATTCGAAGAATTGTGAAGCAGCAAACGTATTGTTTACTTCTCCCCTAATATCCATATTATTAAGAGAAATTCACTAGTGACCTAGAAAAACAGGAGGATACACATTTGAATATGAGAGAAAACTCATGGGCAACAAATTTTACAACAGTATCGATTAACATTAATATAGATGAATATGTGCTCTATAATTCGGCACGTCATCGCCGCATGTATAACTCCACGATTTTACGAATATATCCTATGGAAAAGGGGATGAGAATAAAACAGACAAGGAAATAGCATTAGATCAGTAAGACTTTTGTCCCTCTGTATATATCTCAATAAAGGAAACCAACAGAGTCTGAACATTGACTGTTCCGTATCTTTATATTAACACGCTTAAAATATGTTGAATATGAGGAGAATAATAACGAATCTAGGAATATATCTCTTCTTCTATCCTCACGAACAACTAGAAAGAGACAATAGAGAGAAAGTAAAACAACGCGCCGTTAAAACAGCCAACGAGCGCACGATTAACCAAGGAAGAAGGGAATGATAAAGTAAATCGGGGGGAGCAAAAACCACGTGGAAACGAAGAGTGGGCAATTATGCTTGTGAGAGCCTGCTTAAAGTCAAAACTGTAAATCCGGAGCGAACAGCATTAAATGGTTAACCGTAAAGAATAGACTTTAGAGGCTGATAACAGAGCCAGAAACAAGAAGGAGAGGTTCTTAACCATAGAGCTTGCACAATAAATCATAGGACACAGACACTCGACATTGGAAACCAATTAATAAAACACATATCAGAACCATAAGAAGTAAAGAAGAAGAAATACAAGATGTCGCCCCAAATTCATACCTGTAGAAACTAAGCATATTGCCAAACGCAGAAACATTCGGGGAGATACCCTGAAGAATAATAGGACCAAATACACCAAAGCACCTGGCAGCATGAACGATAGCACATACCCCTGACCAGTGCACAGTACACAACTAGTATAGACCGTAAAGCTAGGGCATGCAAGAACCACCCTACACTTCATGAGACACAGATAGACACTAAGGATATTCGATCAGTCCTACACACTAAAACTGAATCCACAACCATGGAATCTGAGCCGTACACCGTCAAGATATGGCAGAGGATCCTAAGCCTAAGGAGATAAGAAATAAAAACAAGCAGCAGAAATAAGGAGGCATATGTAAAGAATTAACCGTAGGAATAAAGAATAAAGGGTGCCAGTACACGCTAAGCCACAGACCTCACTGATAAGCCGTGGAGGCTGAGCCATGGAATATACAGCCTAGGGCCCAAAACATACAACCCAAACACTACCTCGTAAATTCTAGACACCTAAGGATGATCACAGTACAAAGGGCGTATAATCAGTGAATCTTACCCGCCTAAAATAACTTATCCAACAGTACTAATAGACGCTAAAGGGTAAAGAAAACCCCCCGGCCATACACAGGACCCTGGAGGCGTAAACATAGAGGATAAAGCCTGACAAATACACTCAAGAGTGGAACCAGGAGGATAAAGAATAAAGAATTAATCCTAAACATTAAAGAATACAGAGTGAACAATAAAACATGACACAACCCCACAACACCATAAGCTCACAGCGCAATGCCATGGATAAAACCCGGATGAGACAGGTGCTTACACCCTGCAACCTAACTGCGTACAATTGAAGCCTAAAGACCAAGAAGTACAGGTAAAACATATAGAGAGAAATGTACTATTTAACAAAACTCCATAGGAATACAGCCCTCAAAATTACAGGAAACTAAGCCAGAGAAGAGTGAAACAGAGGGAGAGCAGGCATAAGCAATAATGGGAGCAACCTAGAGACTCAAACAAGAGGCCGACAGCACTGCTTAGGCAGTACGAGATAGAATCCATATAATGAGGAAACTGGAAAGGGACTGAAAAGCTACCTCTGCGATATACATTTCCAATCTCTACGCCAAAGCATTGCATGTGCGGAAGAGTGCATGTAGCATGGAACTTATTTCAGAATCAATCAGCCTTAAGCTATACCTGAGACCCCATACAGGTTAAAGTCCAGGAATTAACACAGGGAGAGCAGGGCTCAGACTCCAGGGCCTAAACCCCAAATCGAAAACTTAATCATTCTGGGCTAAGAGATACAGCCTAAGGAGTGAAACCTAAGAAATTAACAATGTCTACAAGGGCAATGACGAGGAACCATAGAAACAGAAGAATGGGAAGTCAAGTCCTAAAGAATAAACTATGAACCTAACACGATAGCCTAGGACTGTGAACATGAAGTCTAAATGTGCACCTTAGGCGTTTAAACTAGAGGCGAACCCCTAAGAAATTGACTCGTAATAGAGAAAGAGAGCTTCCAAATTATAACCATTAAACGGAACAAAATAGACAAAGACACAAGGAGAATTATAAGTTGAGCCTAACAGCTAAAGAAGAAAAAGGGCCCCCTAAAAGACAAGCAGGGAAAAATACAGAGTAATCCAGGAGCAACCAGGAATAGGGGCAGAGTTGGGGGCCTGAAACTAGGAATAGCCCCTGGAGCCTAAACCTCAGCTCAAAAGATATAGGCATAAGCCACGCAAATTCCAGAGGACCCAGCCCCCCCCCCCCCACATAAACCTGAGGCCCCACATTCTATAAAGTACAGGGGCCCCCTTGACACACTAGGACCGCAGCCCTGAACCCTGAACTTCCATGCTTGGAAACGAAATCTAAATCAACGAGGCTAAATCCTCGACATTACGTCGTACAATATGAAATCTAAACCTACACCGTAAGGCCAAACAATTACAGACAGCGCACAAGACAGGGAGGAAACCATGAGTCCTCAAGGTCAAGCCGACGAATCAGGGGGGGGGAATCTCTTCCGTAGGAGCCAAGTTAAAGGAAGGTGCATGGTAGAAAGCAGAGAATCCATCTCCAGGTGTGAAACGAAGAAGCTGAGAATAAGGAAGGAGTAGTAACCGCAAAAGCAAAGGGCATAACATGTACGTACGCCTCTTGTATAAGCCGTAAGCGCTAAACAGTGAAACTACACATACGTTGAGGTACAAACAAATGACAGGTAACAACTATAGTAGTAACCAATCAGGAATGAGGTCGGCCTCCTGTAAGGTACACCTTGACGGCTAAGGCGTAAATATTAAGACGGAGAAGCTGCCACATGAGAAGTAAACATTATGTCCTGGTATCATAACATCTAAAAACTGAAATATGGGGAACAAACCCTAAGAGATGAGAAGGGGACCCAAACTGGGAAACTTAACAAATAGATATTAAACCCCAGCCGTAACAAGATAAAATAAAGGCGCACTCGTTTTCCCCGTAAAACAAATAAAACCTCCTACACATTAAAGCACTGAGTCTAGACGGGGGCAGAGAAATATCTGAACTAAATCATGGAATCAGACACAGGGGGAAACCGCGCAATCACTAGAGTCTATGGATAAGACCCTGGATACCTCTAGTGTAAACCGTAAGGAGATCACCAAGGGAGAGTTAAGAGCTCCACAATGACTCACCAGAAGTTAAGAGAGAGAACACCATGCCAGGACCAAAAGTAGAGAATAACAGCAACAAGCCTAACAACTCAGGGTGTAGCAGAAAGTTTCCTGAGACCATGGTTCTGATGATAACAACAAGAATATAATGCTTAAGGCCGAATCCCTCAACACCCAACCGGGCACCCTATACCGTAAGACATAGGGCTAAAAAGTTCGAGTGAACACTAAAAGATACACCCTAGGGTATAAGGCCTATAATCTAGAGCCTGGAGCCTGATTGATAGAAGGAAACGCAAGGGCGAACACTCTAAACCGTAGAATCATAGTCCCTAATGCTTAAGCCCAGAATGTGTCAAGTAAGAATTAAGCCCTGAGTCCAGAAATCTGGACGCTAAACATCGGCACTTGAGCCTATATAGCCTGACCGCTAAACCTGGATCATAGACCCTAAATCTAACAGCTTAGTCCCTAAACCATACACCCTGGAAGCCTGAAGCCTGAAACATAGACCTTGAAACCTAAACCTAAACTCTAAACCTAAACTCTAAACCTAAACTCTAAACCTAAACCCTGAATCCTAAACCACAAATTCAGAACCTAAACCATTACTCTCACACGCCCGGATCCTGAACCTTAGACTCTAAACGGAAACCCACCATCTGAAGGATAAGCCATGACCCAGAAACTAGAAACGTCAGCTTGGAAACCAGAATTCTAGACCCTGCACCTTGAAGCGAGAGACTGGGAATCTTATCCAGAAGCTCCTAAGCTCTTAACGGTAATTATTCAGCAGTCAGAACTCTAGGCTAATCCTATTCGTACTGCAAGAAAGTTGAAAATCCAAAATGTCAAGCCACCAATCCAATTCACGGAACGCACCTACCCCAACCCCCAAAGTGGTAATCGCTCAGGCCGCATCCCGACCCTAGGTATTGATACGCCAATCCCTCCACCTGGACCCAGGGATTCCACATCACGAACCATGCCTTCTTAATTGCCCAACTCTTAAGATCCCCGGCTCAACGTCGCGGTTGCTGTATTCAAATTTGGTCCTTGGGTTCCTATCTTCTGTTCCGTAATACGCCAATGAGCTCTCCGATTAACTTAATCCACTATCCGAATACCATTTCCTGGCCTCCCTCTAGCTGATAATACCCCCCCTTAATCCTCTTCCTCTGGGGCTCAGTGTTCCACACCTCTGCTCCCCCATGCATATGCGCTGCTACTGGAAATTATTAAACCCCCTCACTCAGAAGTCTAACCATGGGGGCCACTGGTTGCTCCCAGACGACTTAGACGTGGACGGAAGACGAGTTCCTATGATCTTCCCTCCTCAAGTGCCGAATGTCATCGGACTAAAATGCCGCCAATGCGGAGAACTTCACAATCCTCAACTGGACTGATACTTTATCCGCGAAATGATTCCTGGTTGCTTGCTGGAGGTGCTCCTTGTCACCCTTCTTTTCCTGAATATGCGGTAGATCCCATAGGCTGATCCGATACCTCCCAGAATGCTAGCTACCCCCCCCACCATCTTTCCCCAAGGGGACGGCCCATACGTCTCCATAGTACTATTGGTTGCGACGGTTGATCCGGTTGGATCTTGATTTCTGAGATACTCGGTGATGTTATCAGGACCTGCCTGACTAATCCTTTCGGTTGACACCTGAGCCGGCTTCTGTTGACTACTGTTATTTTGGTTTCCTGCCGTGGGTTCTTGGAAGTACCCTGTTCTTCCTGGGAGATTCCTATCTCCGTTGTGTGGGTTTTGGCCTATTACTCCACACAAGGAGCCCTGTTGATCACATTTGCCCAGATTTAGTCCCGTACTTAGTCTTAGTTCATACTCCCCTTGCTCTTGGTTGTTCTCTAAACCCGACGCTCTGGAGAATTCACAAGATACTCCTCTATCCCCCTTATCATCATCATAAAATAAGTCACTAATGACCTCATAGAGATCCGTCCCAGTCATCAGGAATCCTATACTAGACTTCTGCTTTTGATTATTGTCGGTATACCAACCCTCTAAGACTCCCTGTGCCACTTCGGCACCTCCCCATTCTTCTAAAGATTTATATAAGGCATTACAGGGATTCTGCCTCTTCAAGACGTTCGAGTCTCTTGTACCTGAACTATACATCTGGAAATGCTCCAAGATCATTGAGACTATATCCATGCAGATTCCTAGATATCTGTGATTCTTCTGCCAGGTGTTCAACTGTACCTGGTGTTGCAAGGAATTCCACTTCAATTTCTTGATTTCTATTTGACAACTCCCTGGATCCAACCTTCCTAGAGCTACTCCCTTAGCCTGGTTGGGTTTACACGCTGACTTATAAAAGACCTCTCCGTTTATATCCTTCTGCTCTAAAGCTGCCCACCAAGCTTCTAATCCGATACATATTTCCTTAGAATATCTCCACAGATTCTCCCTTGTTTGCCATTTGCTCCTGTCTATTGCTCCTCTTTTCCATGCGGTAATTTCCCTACCTTGGGCTCTATTTTGTGGTCCCTCAAATATACAAAAATCCCTCTGCCCATTCTTTTGTAGTTTGCATCTGCCCTCGGCAGATCGGGCGAGAAGCTTCTCCTCCAGATATGTCTGAAAATCCATTGTAGTCGATTGTCCGCGCCTTGTTGCCTCCTTGGAGTCTGTCTTGGGTTGAGATTCTTACATTCCTTAATCTTGGGAAATTCCTCCACATTCGTCTGTGCCTACTTGTCCTTATCTGTCCAATCTTGCCCCGCTTTCTGATTGATATCCTTTGACTATTATCTCGTCCTGTATCTTGCCCTTCAGACTCCTCTCATGAAGACGTCTCCTCTGGCCTTGAGTCGCTCCGCTCTCAGGTGTTCCTGTCCTTAACTCGCTCGGCGTCCATGTCCTGTTCTTTCTAAGTTGCTGCCTCATCTCCGTATCTCTGCCTCAGTTCCATGCATGCCTGCCAGTCCCTTACCCTTTTTCTGGGCCTGGCATGATTCTTCCGGAACATTCCGCCCTTATAGCCCCGAACTTCTCTCCGTCCTTACGGATCCCTCCCCAATACAGGGATTTACTCTCCTATTTCTCCTGTCTCTTCTCACTTCCGTTGCCGGCCGTCACTAGCTCCTCCTTCCTCCTTTGGGCTACAACAGCCCCTCCTGAGCTAATCCGTTTCACACCAGGGAATGATTCTTTCCGGGGGCCTCCGCTTTCTTCTCCTCCTGAATATTTTCCTTCTCGTGTTCAGTCCACCTTCCTAGTTGGCCTTGTTAGCGCCCTCCACTAATCTCAACGGCCTGTCCTTTATTTATTGGGGAGCCTGGTACTCCTCCTCCTTATCATTAGTTTGAGTGACGCTTGTGCAGATATCATAGTCTCCTTCACACGGCTGCTTCTCGTTTTGCCTGATCTTGCACTGTCTCGTCAGCTACCTCCACTCGAGCTCCCTTTCCCCTACACTTCCTTTCGGGAGTTCAACCCGTTCATGTACCAGATTGGATTTTTCTCTGTCCTATAGGCTTCTCACCTCCTATTGAGCCATCCTTCCGATTAGGGGGATTCTGGCCCTGTCTTGGGCTGCCTCATATTTCGACGGCTGAGATTGACTACTCTTCCTGTTGCTTCTTAACGATCTCGGAGGAAATTTTGTTCATCTCAGAGTCCTCTGATGCCAGAATCTGCATCTGGACGACATTGTCTTCATTTCCTTCGCTTCTTAGCCGACGGCGCTTCCTTGTTATTGCTCAGTAACAGTATTCTTTTGCGTTCGTGAGTTTACGCCCCATCCCGGGTTCTGAGTTGACTTGTCCCTCATCATTTCACCTCACTTCTGTTCTCTGACTTCTTGGCCTCATTTTTCTGGTCCTGTTCTTTATACTCCCTCTACCTCGTGTCTGGAATCTTTGAGCTCATCCGTTGACTAGGGCTGGTTCTTTTCAAGAAGTTTTGGCTACTTGTGTGGTGTCCTCCTTCTTTTCCACTAGGGAGTCGGGATTGGTGGTCTGTTCCTCTATTTCCTTAAATACGCCGGGTATCGCTGCTGTTCATTCTGGTTAATTCTCTAGGTCTCGTTATTTGGTCTGTACTGGACCAGACTCATTATTCATAGGCGGGGACTCCTTTTGTCTGTTTTCTTTTTGTGCTGCCTGATGCCTTCTTTCTTTATTTGTTATTACTTCCCATCCCATCCGTGGTTTACCCCCCTTATGGCTAGGCTATCCCGTCTAGTTGGCCCTAAGTTGCACTTGAGATTTTTTGTTCTGCTGGCTTAGTGTCTGCTCGTTTGTTCTATCCCGTTTGGTGTCCGCTGAAAATACTCTTACTCAATGTAATGATGCTTCCGTCCTCCCTTGTGTTTTGTTTTGGCATTTATTCTCAATCTTTTTGGGATGTTATGAGGCTTCCCCTTGTTATTACTGGGTCAGTTATTCAGATACTCCCTTAGTCCTTCTGAGTTTAGGAGTTCTTGGGGCTCCTTGCTTCTATTTATCCCTTCCCCTTACTTTACTTCTCAGCCTCTTTCTGCATAAAACCCTTTTTGTCTGATGGGGAGTGAGGTTTGGGAATCAATCACTCTCCCTCGCTGTCCTCTTCACGAATACACTCCCCCTTCCACTTCTTGGGGAGCGTCTTTCACTCTTATCGGTCACCTGCCTGCTTGGCCTTTTGTCTTCCACGGGTGCCGCTTGGTGTTGTTCATTTGGGGAGGCCTTGTCTTTTTCCCCCCCTTCGACTGGGAAACGGTTTATCCCTTGGCTTTATTAAGACTCCGCTTTAGGACTCGTCTTAGGTTTCCTTACCTTTAAGAAGTTTCAGATATCTTCTTCCTCTAGGGACGGACACGTCTACTGTTGCAGGAATTTCGTCCTTGCTTCTCACCCCTGGGCGTGGTTCTGTTACACTGGTGTTATTTTTTTCCCTAGGAACTTGATTTCCTCGGCGGCTCCCTTATTATTGGAGGTTTTTCTCTTTCTTTTAGAGTCTCATATAACCAATTTTTCCTGGCTGCGGATATCCTTCTTTTTCTGTTCCTTTCTTTCGGACCCCGAAGTTTGCGCCTGCCTGAACTGATCACCATGAAACGACTACTGCCAGATGCTTCTTCTTTTCTCGGATTTCTTACGGTGCCCTCCTGCAACCTGTCTCTAACTTGTTCTAGGGGATTTTGGGCTTACTGTCCTCATTATTTTTCCTCGTTAGTTCATTTAGGAGTTATTGAGGTTTCTCTCTCTCCAGTAGATTCTATTAAGGACTTTGTTTCCCTTATTCTTGGGGCAAGTCCTTTTCCCGCCAGTTCGGGTGTTTTCGGTTCTCTTCATTTAGTATTTGGGTTTTCCTCCTCTTTTTTGCTTGGTGGGTTCCTAGTCCATCTTACTGTCTTGGCTCCTCCTCTATTGCAATTCCTCCCTGTTCTCGGCACCTGAGACTTCTGATTTCCAACTGTTACCTTGTGTTTTAAAGGTGATCGATCCTGTGTTCTGCGGTTAGTGGAGGGTGGGTGTACTCCTCATTTCCCTCCTCTAAGCACAAGGCTCCAGATTCCGCCTTTTTTGAAGGCTATGTCAACTTGGTCTACTGCTTCCTAGGGGTACTTGTTGGTGCCGTTGATTTTTTCTTTGTTCTTCTTCTCTTGCAATTTACGCATATGGCTTGCGGTAGGACTTTTGAAATGCTCCTTGATTCCAATCTTGCCTTTGCCTAGTTGTTCCCGTACTTCCTCTCTTTGACGGATTCTGCCTTTTAACTAATGGTTGTTTGGTGTTTGCTAAGATGATTTTTCTGCTTTGTTCCTTTTCGTTATTAGAGATGTATTGCTCTAGTTGGGAAGTTTTTCTTAGCTTTGAAAGGTCCCCCTCCTGTCTAGAGGGGTTGAGGTAACTTCCCTGTCCTGGTTTCTTCTTATATTAGCCCCCCCTTTTGCCCCCTGATATTTGTTGTATCTATTCATTATCTGGAACTAATTCATCTATTGCACACTTCGTGTCCTGAGGCTTATTGGATTACTTCTTAGATTAGGATGACGAAGTGTCTTTAAGAGGTGATCTTTCTTTAATTTGTAATAATAGACGCAGAATTTGTTTTCCTTTTTAAATGTTATTTCTGTTGTGAGAGGAGATTTGTTTATTTTTTCCCCGTTCTGTACTTTTTTGGGGCCATCCTTTGCCCGGGGAAAGGATTTTTTCTGGGGAGACCATACGGATATTGGAGGGATGGATTCCTTGAGCTCCTTTCTGTTTTATCTGATGTTCCTGTTGACTAATGCTTTGGATCCTGGTTTTTTATCTTTTTATCTTTTATTTTTTTGGTAGTTTTCTGGTCGACTACTGCTTTTAACCATGGGACCTATTAAATCTGTTCTTTCGGGTCTATTCGTTCCTTATAGAGGGAAGTGAGCCCGCAGTTATTCGCGTCTGGATATTTTTCTCTTCCGTCCCTGTAGTCTCCTGGTGTTGAACTTGGCAGTATTGGAGCTCCCTGTATATTATTACTGCTTCCTAGGTTATTTGCTGCAGTTTCTTCGTTTATTGCGATTTCTGCTTTTAGTTTGTCCAGTGAGTTTTGTCCTAATCATTTACTGAGGCTGGGGAACTGATCCTAATTTATATTGCGGAGTCCCTTAGGGATCCTGACTTCGTAATACTGACTACGATTGGGTGCATAAGAAATTAGACAGATATAAAGTTTTATATTTTTTTGTGTAATCCTTCGTTTAAATTCTTATTTATGTTGTACTTCGGGTTTATGTCATTAGATCCGCTGTTTGTTTTTGGATATTGGTCGGGAATTTTTGCGAATGGGTATTGGATGATTTTGCCCTCCGGATGTTTTGGAATTGTGTCATTATCGCCTGAGGTTGCTGCTATTGAGGGGGTTCTTATATACTCTCCTGATACTTCCATCTCTCTAATAGGTGTCTTTGGATATTTTTCCTCCTTGAGTTTGTTGGGGGTGTGGCTAACTTGGAGTCCTCTTCTTATCATCCCCTTGGACCCCTCTCCTAAATATGCCAGTGATGTGGTTAATACATTTTATTTTTTGCATCCAGAGTACTGGTGTATTCTTAAGGTAACTTTACCTTAGGTAGTCTCTTCCATCCTTGTTGGTGGCCTCATTAATCTTCAATTGTTTCTTGGATTCCTGTTTCTTTCCTCTTCTCATTAGGCTTCAGAAAGGTTCTGCCTTCTTTTTCCTTTCGGTTATACGGGCTCCTTTTTTTCTGCCCTCCCCGCTGCGGTTCGTGGCCTGGGCTTTGCATCTTTGATCGGTTGTTTTATCGGGTGAGGTATCTAAGTATTGGGATCTATCTTCCTCAGTCTTATCGACTTCTCGGTCCTCTTATTGAGGACGTCCTTCTTCCACTTGTCTAAGCCGGAAAATCTGAGCCTTCGGGTTTTGGTTGTCATCCCCCAGTCCTTGTCTTGTTTGGGGGGCTTTGGGAGTTCCCCTGGAAATATAATCAAGTTCCAACCTCGCTGGTGGGTACTGCTCTTCAAGATTATTCTTGTGGCTCTCTCTTATAGGGGCGGCGGGGGTTGGGGGTGCCTGCTGTTATGACGATTCTTCGCCTATAGAGTCCTTCTGGCGGGAGAAATGATATACTCCTTCCTTATCTTAAGTTGTTGGTATAATCTGTTGTCTCCTGTTTTGGATTTTTGCCCCCTCTCCAAGCCCTCAATTTGTACAGTATTTGGGGTTTCCCTTGTTCTTCGATTTTTTCTTCGGTTCAGAGTGTTCTAGTTGTGACCTTGCCTGCATTTCCTGACTCTGGTTTCGTTGGGATTTGGTATCTCATGGAGCTATTGCTCCTCTTGGGAGGTTCCGGCGTGCTCTTTGGGTATCCTACGAGGGGGTTCCTGTCCTGCCCTTGAGGTTGTTTGAGTTGATGGAGTTCAGGAGTATAGAGCCCTGGTTCCTCCTGGGTGATCTTATTATTCCACTTAGAATGCAAAGGACTGTTACTTCTTCCATGGGATCTGTCTTCTTTACCTGCTGCATACTTTTCAGGGTGGGCTGCGTCCTCTCACGGGTTGGGTATCCTCCTGAAGAGTGTGTGGCAGAGTGTGTGGCAGAGTTTGTGCTGTCGGTTTAGGTGAATTTCTCCCCGGATCCGCTGGAACAAGGTATTGTTGTTAATTCTCCCGGCGCGGAAGTTTTGGGGTCCTCTAGTTTACCCCCTTTAGTTCCGTCTTTTCTTAGTTTTGCTTCGTATTTCTTATGCTTCTTTTTGCCTTTTGAATTTGCTCTTGGGGGGGGGGGTTGTTTTTTTCGCTCTAGTCATTAACCTTCCAAATCCCTCTTAGGCTTTATGATCGGGGGTTATAGCTTCTTTTTCTTTAATAATTTCCGGCTTCTACTCTTTCTCTTGTCTTTGTTCTCTGTTCTGTCTAGTGCTCCTCTTCTTTTTTATTTCAGGCTCGTCGAGGGTGTCCTTGTGTGGTTTCCTCAATCACTCTGCCTTGTACGGTGAATTCTACTGGAGGTATTCTCTGTATATGCCCTTTGGTTAATGCTAATCCACTAGCTCCTAGGAGTTGGTCGTCCCATGGTTAGGAATTTGTCCCGGTTATGGTATGTGTGGGGTTCTTCCTTCTTGCGACCTTTGGGTTCTCTTTTTCAGTTTCCTATTGAATGTGCTCGTGTCACTAATACCTTCATTATTTATCATTTCTTCAACTACTCCTATTAATTCCTCGCTTATTGTCCTCGCCCAGCTATTCCTATCTA
This sequence comes from Plasmodium inui San Antonio 1, assembly GCF_000524495.1. Classification (NCBI taxonomy): domain Eukaryota; phylum Apicomplexa; class Aconoidasida; order Haemosporida; family Plasmodiidae; genus Plasmodium; species Plasmodium inui. The sequence goes on from NW_008481887.1 coordinate 48,211, forward strand.
ACTGTTTCTATTTCTTATGAGCTGCTGCTTTTTCGTCCTTATTCTGGTAGGTGGGTTGGGGTTGAAGCTTTTTCGCTTTTTATATTATATAGGAGGCTTGTGTCCTTTTAGCCTCATGAATTATTTTATGGGCTCCATTTACTATCTCTCTCCTATATATAGATACTTCGATATCATTCCATAATGGGAAGTGTGGCTGTCCTTTGTGCTTTTCGTATCAAGGTTTGGTTCCTTATTGGCATTTACCCTTGTTTACTAACTTTATATTTTATAAGTATCTCATATATTTCCTATGGAATTCCGGGTAACTTGGTCTGTTATATATACCTATCCTTATTCATTCCACACCCCCTTTGTTTTTTTTTTATTTACTTCTTCTTTGTATATATTCTAGTATTAGTCTTAGTTCATCCTTACCCGTATTGGTTTCTTCCCTTTGTCTTGTTTTTAGCTTGTTAATAAGATATAATCTTAATTATCGTATTGTATTCCCCCCTGTTTGGATCCTTCCATGCATGGAGAACTGCATGTTTCCCCACGGCTAAATCTGTAGGATTAATTCTCTTTTGCCCATCTGCTTGTTGGTGTTTTCCTAGCAGTTTATTGTTCCTTGATTTCTAGCCCTTCGTCATGTGAAAATATATAACTGTATATTCGTCATATGGTCTATGCTTGTAGAGGGACACTTGGGGTAAAATTCGGATATTCTTCTTCTGCCCTTCCTCTCATTCTTTTTCCTTCTTGTTTCTTCCTGTTGCTTTGTCCCGTGTTCCTTCCTTCTTTAGTTATTACTGTATACTGATTATTTTAAATATCCATTTATGATGTTCATTTTCATACGTCTCATTCCTTCATATTGCTTATTAAACCTGCTCCAGTGTCTATAGTCTTCCCCTTCGGCTCTTCTCGGTACCTCCTCCTTGCTGTGTTTGCCTGTGTTCTCACTCTGTTTCCTGGTTTACACTAGTTCCTCCTATTTATGGGCGCTTATTGCTTAATCTATTTTATTATGGCGCAAATTCCATACTTTTTGTTCCCCTCCTTCTTCTCCTTTGCTTCCTTGGGTTGTCCCTCTATTTCTCTTATAATATAGACTATGTCCTATTAGTAAATTCCTAACCATTATATGATTTTTCCACGCTATGTTCTATCCTCTTGTTTATCTACTCCTTAGCAGGTCACGACAGCTGTTTTTATATCATCCCTCATGATATGCTATATAGCAAAGAAAATATCATATAAGCGACAACATTCTGTATCCAGGTATTTAAAAAGTTATTCTTCCGCCTCCTGGCGGGTAAATATATATTACGATAATGTATCGAAACATGAAGAGTTGCCTGTATATTCAGATGATCCCCACAACAACTCACCAATACTTTCGAAGATTCGGGTTAATTAATCACGTGGAATAACACACAATAGGTTCATAAAACTATTCTGCTCATTATTAAGGGAGGGGATTTTTCTATTATTGTCTATCTGCCCATATAGCATTACACTTAAACCTCATATAAAAACCATATCACTGCCAAAATGATCATGTATTTATTCACTTCTCATTTTTCAGAAGAATCTCATAACTGTATGAGCTCGTAAGACTCCTTCATAGGATATGTCCTTATGTCAATAGGGGGATGTAGTCACTTTATAGGCCCATACACTCCTATGCATAAATGGGGTTAGGAATCCCATTTAACATTCTACATCCTCCTGTGGTGTATAAGGAGACGCCTGTTATAGCATCATCTATAGTTTTAGATACAGACAAAAATGAAGTTATTGTACGATTTATTATAGTCCATGGACTCAGCACAGATTCAAGATATTATCTGTACTTACTCCTTTGGTTATATGTTAGAAAAGAAGAAACCCTTGATTTCATATATGCATTCTGTCACAGGAAAATATGTACTGCTCACATTATTCCTTAGGTACCACCCTTACTGCGTTTCTGGGTTCTATGCTCTGGGTGCAGTGTTTAATCTTCATCCCCTGAGCATCTTTCCCTGTATCCTCTCTTCTTGTGTTGTCTTTTCTGTATGTATTATCTATGTACTTTTCCCTTTAGACCTTTCCACTTTGATCGTCATGTTGATATCTCCACTGGTTTTTGGTGTATTTATATGCTCTTACATATATCTCTTTTCGTTTCCTGAAGTAGATAATTTCCTCAAATATGTCAGTTGTATTCGTATATACATTCTATTATAGTCATCGGCTCGTATATGGTTGCTCCCCCCCTCTTTAGCTTAATGATTCTTTAATATCTTATGTGTATTCTTATGCTTATTTTATCCCCTTGGCGCCTTCTATGTTATTATTATTCCTAACTCTCCACGAGAAACAGCCCGTTCTATATAGTACTATTCCTTTTATAATCTCCTATTCCTTTTTAGAGTATAAGAAATTTAATCTTTTATTTTACATAATTGTTATATTTTAATAGTACCCCATCGATCTCGAGTTTTCTTAGGAGAAAAATATTACAGATTAAGGCGGATGTGCAAATGTTCCGTAATCATTTCTTCTTAATAGTACCCGGATAATTATTGAATCTATATTACAATAATATTGAGAGGGAATAATCACAGTTCACGACGTATTACTGTGCTTACAATGTTACTTTGCCTATAAAAAGTTCTTCCTATATATAAGCACCCTCGGTATGTTGAAACCCCTTTTAGTGATAGTATCCCTCAGTTTCCTATACAGCATGAATAGCTTTAGGATTGGTATATGCGTATTCATGGAATGGAATTATTTCACAAGCCAGTGTATTGGTGAAATGGTATGATCTTTACAAGGGCCGTCCTTCTCAAGGAATTCGACTCTCCAAACCTTTGTATTATCTTAAACAATTTTCCTCCTCACACAACACTGTCCTACATAGAATATTACACTTGACAGAAGCTTATCCACTAAACAGTTGTTGTAAGGCCGATTCCTACAGTTAAGTCAAATATACCGCAGTGATCATGTATCTTGTATATATTTGTAACGCTTAGTGATTTGAACCCCTCCAAGAATTCCGCTGAATCCACTCTATTATCTCTTACTAAATATCTCTTTTTAAATTATGGTGCCCCCTGCTTTAAATCTTAAGGACTCAACAATAGGAACTCTCGGGATTGTCCTACTGTTTATGCAGTGATACTCTAGAGAAATGTCTCCTTCTCACATACTTAATAATGGTCGCGAAAAATATACTCCTTATACATTAGTCTTCCAAGGAAGTGTATATCCTTCGCCTCATTCTATTCTTCAAATAATAGCACCTGTTGTCCTAACTTCTCCATATAAACGTATTCTAGTCATAGAACCCGCACGATTTTGTTCCTGATATCATGGTTCCCCATGGAGATGTGTTATCTTCAGGCTCTAATAGTCTCCAAATAAAAAAACTGTAAAATATGAACCTCGTGCAGAATAATATTCAGGAGACATGTATACAGTACACAAAATAATACTGGAGGTATAGACTTATGGTTCATATAATAGGACTTTATGCTAAGCGTACATTCCACAGGCCCGTAGTCCTGGGGGGAGCGATATTTTTTAAATAATACTACGCATAAATCATTATTCCTCAATTAGTCACGTTCTCCAATTAGTCGTATCTAAAACGCTATGTTATGAGGCCTTCACATAAAAGCATTCCTGCGACACTGTACATTACAAACAGCATTTCCGCTAGAATCCTTGCATTGTCCATATGCAAGTATTTCTGCTTCTATTGTATTACTCCGGTAATAATACATTCGACACAGCTATAGCGCTTGCACCTGCTCGTGATTAATGGCTTGCTCTTTTGGTTAGAATTTAGCCCCCAATTGTTCACATAATACTATTTCATAGAGATCTATACTCATCAATGACTGGTGTCGCCCAAAGAATAGGAACCGAAATTTGGAAGACATAGTCCGCAATTCACACACTTTTGCATTTTCGATGGGAATATTGTAGGAAAATCCTTATCTTTCAAAGGACGGTTTTTGAGAATATCCGTATCCCTCATACAATACTGTATTTTGAATATCATTGCACTCCACAGAATGCCACTTCTCATTTTCCCTTCTCCTTACATATCATATGAGTGCAGGAACAATAATTTCTTTCAAATGAATGTGCTACAACCTCTGTGTTAGTTATAAAATATTTTCCCTTCCTTACAATAACAGCATAACCGGTAAACCTATACAATAATATTCCTGATACAGCTGTATTCTTTATCAGCATCGACACTTTAGACACATGTGTACTGTTTATATCATCATACCTTCCCTATAATAATACACCCAGTATATTCGTCTACTTCTTACAATGGATTCCTTTATACATTACCATCCTTGCCAGGGACGACGGATAAAGTTAATGATACGGCATGCATGTCCATACACTTTAAATGATAGTACTCCTTGTACAGTAGTACTCATTCTACAATGTTATGCTTAATATATTGATACTCCACAAACATCCCCACTATTCACATAATAGTACTCTGGGAATGTTACCAGTGGGAGCGAATAAGTAATTCTTAGACAATACTCCTTCACGCACATGTGTACACTTCCTGCAAAGGTACCCTCCTAATAATAGGGGTTCACACATTATACCTCTGTTAACATAATAACACTCCAGGGAGTGCTATTAATTCCGGAATAGGGTGCTTTCCCTATAATAGAAGCCTAAACAATAGGCCATGAGGTTCCACCTCTTTTAATAATTGTGCATGGGGGGTATCCAGAATCCCACCACAATTGTGCACTCCAGGACATCACACTAGGGAGATATGAGTACAATCACAAGACTGCGCCGCAGATCATCGGTATGTTTTATAGAATTATGCCCCTAAATGGACAGTACTTTGGAGATATCAGTAGAGATCAACCATTAATACATTGATATAACAGTACTACGAGAATTTCCGCATTCGTCATCATGGGAAATGGGAACACATCAATACTTCCTTGTCATCTACCCTTGTAGAATATGCATCCACTTCATAGAATATTACCCTACGAATAATGACACCCCTCGAAAATCAGTATTCTTGACACTATAATACGGTTAACATTATTGTAGCCCTGGCATAGCTCTACTGTTTAGACAAAATGTTTGGAGGCCAACTGTCGGATCTGCAGAATCGCCCAAGTTAGATCATCCAGTCATTAAACCAACATGACAACCCTTCAAATAATGGTATTCCAAGGACAGTTGTACTCATCAGGACAAACTATTCTGTACATAACATCAGTGCTCTTCAAGTAATCGTGCAATTCACACATCCATGAGTCCCACAAAAGTGTACCTCCCATACGGAGGTACTATGGCAACTTCCACACGTTGCGTAACGGTTGGCCCTCCTCATACGGCACAAAGCTAAGTCATAAATTCTACACTTCCCCTTACATTACTTAATACTATGGGATTAACTTTACCACTCATCGAATGGCATCGTACCAGCCATATCAGTCATCTTTAGATATGAGTACTATACATACATCTATAGTGTCCCCATAACAGTACTCCAAGTCATGAATACTCCTTCAGCGAATATCATGTTCAAATGGAAGTATTATCCACAAAACAGTACTGTAAACAGGACGGTACTTTGTGTATTATCGTACTTTATCAAAGAATTGTAGTCCAAGGGTAATCTTACTCATAAAGGCAGAAAACTCCATATATCATGGTTCCGTCTGTATAATAGCACTCAAGGTGATCCATATAGATCCACTACTTCTACCTTTACAGAACAGTACTATGGGGACTTCCGGATTCCTCACCATTGAGAAAGTAGAGACAATGGTACTCCCTAAACAATAGTTATACTGGAATATCCATGGACTTCACAGAATAGGGCCGTCCATGTAATGAAAGAATAAACCATGAATCCTTCACATACAATAGTACATGCACCACTATACTCGTCACATAATAGTAGTACACTTATATCCACGCACATTACTAGGAATGGAAATCAACACCAGTATTGTACAAATAATGGTACCCCAAGTCCACTTGTTCTCTTCAAATACTAATACAAGGACGGTGTAAGTACTCTCCACATGTAACTACTACGAACACGTCGGTATGTTCCATATACCGTGAAACCGCACGATATTCTTACCCCTTACACCGATTGGTTCTTCAAATGAGGGGACTCCAGGCAAAAGGGTACTGTTCAGATAACAGTCCCCCAGGACATCCCTACCTCTTATATGGTACTGTATTCAAGATGCTGCTGAACTTCACACAATGGCACTCTCCATTTACTGACGCTTTCGATATTGAATGAACGCTGGTATATTCGTGCTCCTCAAATAAATTTGTTCCAGCCGGTTTGGAGGGTTCAAATCATTTAGTTGCTCCTACATTACTTGTATTATTCCTCAACCCCCATAAAATGATATCGCTGGTATAGCTCTATACTTCACAACCACTAACACTTGCGATATATTCCAGCGGCTTACAAACTTCTTCTCCTTATATAATACTACAACACGTATATCTGCAAGCTTCATCCAATGATTTCATTCATATAATAGTATTCTTGAAAGACACATAAAGTGCAGAAATAATATTAGCTCGTGCATGGGAGTACTATTTAAATCATAGTCCTCCGGGCACAGGTATACTCATCCCCACGATGTTATTTCTTCCATATCAATACTTTGCAAACAAGCAGACTATTCATATGATAGTACTCTGGGAATATCGACACTTGAAGTTAAAAAGTTATTCTCACACAAGCGTAATCTAAGGATATCCCTACACATCGTATAGGGGTGTTGCTAAAATCATGAAGCATTACGTAATGCACCACTCTTAATATAATAATACTTCAGGGACTGCTAACAGTCCGTAACAGTAGTGTTCTTTGTATAATAAAGTTGGGAATGCTGGGCCTCGATGTTTAGACTCTTCACATAATCGTGCTTCAGGCACATCTATAATCTGTGCACCATTGTGTTCCCTAAATGACGCTATTACGCACATATGAGTATACTCACAAAATACGGTTGAAGATTATGCATACTTCTAACCGAGGTATTTTACTGAAACATCAATGCACAACAGATATTACCACAGCTCAAGTATTAGTACATTCATATAAGAATACAAGACGAGACTTCGACAATCTTCGCCATTGGAAATCCATACACATCCGTATTGTGCACGCAATTGCTTTGCTTCCATATCCGGACACTAGACGAAATAGTGCTTTCTAGATGACACTTGTGAAATATCAATATCTCACACAAACACGTACGGTTCATATCAGAATACTCTTGGCACCATAGTACTATCGAGACAATGGTCTCCGTAACATTTATTAAAGGTTGTACAATCCCGTACTTCATATAATTGGCTCATTAAACTTAAATAAACCCCCCTTAGCTAAAGGCGATTCAGAGACAGGCATGCTCATCTAGTGAAGACATTCGGTAAATAACCGTACTATTGTTCGAATGACGCAACATTGAAGAGGACCCTCCTGTTCACACCATAGTATCTCTCATATAGGACTATTACGGAAAGCGTTATACCGTCCATGATGTAAGTCTCTGCATAGGATAAAACATGATGCCATATATCTTATCGACTTTAACATACATTACTTCACAATACAGTGGTAAGTTTGTCACTCTTCGAATAGGAATGGACCAGGCATGTTAACAATCTTCGAATATGAATACCGCATATACTCAAGTACTCTTCACAAGATGATACTTCCAGTCATCGATACTTCCCATACGACTGTAACCTTCGAGGGGAGGTATAATCCAAAGAGAAGTATTGTTGACATAACAATATTACCTCCACACGCATACTTACCAACAAGTAGTACCATAGATATAGTCCAACTAATGAAGCTACCTAACGGGAGAGACGATGCTATCAGTAGCGCATCTTCCCTCCTTCAAGATCAATAGTGGAGACAAAAGAGTACTCTTAAAATCATCATACTCCTGGAGTAGGCATACTCTCTAAGTAATAGTCCAAATGAGCCCTAGGAACTCCACAATCCCGCAAGTTATGTAGTGAGATCATTAGACTTACCTCAAAACACATCACATCCTGATAACCCAAGGATAGGCTTATTCCTCGAGGTACCACGCCCCCCAAATAACAGTAGTTTTCTTCAATTGAGAGGCAACTTGACACATGAGCGCACTCGATACAGGAGTATCGTTCACATAAAAATAATACCGGAACTTGTTCATTCTTCATAAGATACCTTTTCCCAAATGATAAGAGGTTACGCGAAATATATCCTATCACCCGAATAAATCACTTAAGACGAATTCTTCAACTTCGGTATTCTCCAGATAGCGATATGCCAAACACGTCAGTTAACTCCTGATATCAGTACTAGACATTCGTGTGTACTCTCCTCATATTGGCATTGCAAAGCATAAATATTTATTAAGAGACCGTGCTATTCAAATAGAAGTATAATCCACATAAAAATCCCCTTAACAAGAAGATATTCCTGGGAAACTCGTACTCTTCCATAACAGACTATTTTGGATATAATGATATTCATTATGGCAGGACGCACAATACATAGGGGTACATCTTAATAAGATTGCACTGGAGGTGATGCAGACAGCTGAGGTAGTGGGACGTTATTATAAAAGTGCCATGAGAATCTCGGGATTATGGACTATTCAAAATCCGAAAATGTTAGTACGGTTTATGTAGGAATTCTAGAATATTCATGCAGTTCACATAACCGTACTACACGTGCATCCCCGGACTGTAGCAGTGTCAGCAGGCGACACCAGTATTCTGGAAGGAAGAGTACACCAAGTGGCCCTGTTCCCCTGGTGTAAGGAAACGATAAGCATGTGAGTACTTTGCACATATGAGTAGTACGGACACCTAAATAGGCTTCCTACAATAACCCTCCAGGAAAATCCTTACCCTTGACGCAATTTTGCTGTCCATTTAACAGTATTACCCACGTAAGACTATTTTTCACATAATAGTATTCCATGCACATCATGACTTTTAAAGGAATAATACACCAGGGATAAGAGTGCCCTCTCACACATCGATAGATTATTCATGTTTAGTAATGCTACCACATGAGTATGGTCATGCTATTTATACTTCACATACGTGGCCATCCTCATAAATAGCCAAAGGAAGGAAATATCTTTATAATGGCTTCACATAGAGAAAAAAAAAATAGGTCCATCAGAAGGTTAACGAAGAAAAATCTCTAATAGAAGACAATGACATACAATACAACCTATCCGGAAGACTACAGGCAGGAGGGCTTTTTCACAATGATGTAAAGTGAAAAAACATTTCCACAATAATGGATGCAAAAGAAAATCTTCAGAGGGACGAAACCGAGAAACGTCGAGGAGGTACCAGGAGGAAAAAGAATCTTCATAAAAAAAATAAAGAAACCAACAACATCTTAACGATGCCGCGGAAAACGAGCATATTCATAAGGAAAATCAAACACCAGAGGAGATCTTCAAAGTGCCGCAAAAAAAGTACATGGTCGTAGAAGACATGACACACAAAGAAAAGTCTTCATGATGTCGCGGGAGGAGGCAGCATCCATATAAAAAAGATGACACAGAGAAATATATTCAAAATTTCGCAGGAAAGAAGCATAATCCGAATGTCGCGGAAAGCATGTATCCTCATAAGAAAAATGCCTCACAAAAAAATCCCTTCGCCGCCACATCCTAAATAAAAAAAGCATATTTATATAAAGAATTCAGGCAGAAAAATATCATCGATATAACGCGGTAAGAGGAATCTTCGTTAAAGATATGGCACACAAAGGAAAATTCTCATAATTGACATGGCAGGAGAAACCTCATCAAGGCATCCGAAGAGAAAGCTATCGTGAGAAAAAAAATGAAATACAAACAGGAATCTTCATAGTGACACGGCCGGAGAAAGCATCTCTATAAGAATAACCAGGAAAAGAATATATTAAAAGTAGTTCTGGGTAAAATGAATCTTGGAAAAGAATATCCCCCACAGAGAACATACACCTCACCATGACCAACCCTAAAGGAAGAGAAATTCATAAGAATGGAACAGGAAATATCATCCTGAAAAAGAGGCTACACACAAGAACGTCTTCATATTGACGCAACAGGGAGGATGTAGCTATGCGAAAATGTAACACAAAGAAGCATTATTATAGTGATATGTCAGATATAAGGATCTTTAGAGAAATGCAATACACAGAGAAAGTATCAGAATGCCGTGGCAGAGCAGTACACATGACAGTGACGTGACACCACAAGAGCACAATGATCCGGAGGGAGAGCACCATAACAATGCAGGAGAAGAGATGCAGCATGATGAAAAAGCTACCACAAAAAGAATCGTGATAAAAATACAGCACATAAAGGCATCTTCATAGAAATGCCAAGGGAAGTGGTATCTTCATAGAAGTGCTGCGAAAAATGTCATTATAAAGGAACCCTCCAGAGAATTCTCGTCAAAGAGATGCCGCAAAGAAGTGTATCCTCATGAAAGAATTAAGTAGAGAAATATATATAATAAAGCCAAAGAATACAGCGCGCGTGCGACGGGTATAACCCATGAAGGGAACCCCGCAAAAAATTGATCCACATGAAAGGACTTTGGGAAGGAAGCCACATGAAACCGGTCCGCGAAAAATTACGCCACCTAAAACTACGTTGGCAAAATTAGGCCACCTAAAACTACGTTTGCGAAATTACGCCACGTGAAGCCACCTTTGCGAAATTAGGCCACCTGAACTGGCCTATCTAGGGAGAGGGCGCCATGAAAAAATACTCTCATAAAAGTGCAGAAACATGATAAAACGGACTCATGGGGATGATACAACACGAAGGCGCAGCAACAGGTACTATGCGGAATGGGAACTGATACGCAAGGAAGCTGCGATATGAATTAACATACTTATAAAAATGTAGAAACGGGAAAGGAACATACACAGGAAGAGTGCAGCGTGCAGGGGGATACTGGTGAAAATATCAAAAAATCAAGGAACACACTGACAGAAAGGATGGAGCATGAGAGGACATTCACAGATATAACGTAAGTATGAAAGAAGCCATATGAACACGACCACGCATCATCTCACGGTGTACCCATTGGAATTGCATATTTGTATTCTGTTGCACTTATAGCAGTTTCCACAGAGAGGCATGAGCGTATTTAAACGCTATAGGAGCCCCTTCAATTGTATGCAACATACTATTAAAGTTCAATATAAAATTGGAACCAATATTATACCAGTTCGAATTCAGCAATCCATTACTCCATATATGCATAAGGAAGAAAGGTCCTGAGCAATCGTATAATTTTAAGGAGTAAATTTTTAGGCCAAATGAATAATCTTCTAATCGAAATCTCCATATAATGTTAAGTGCTTTCTCTTTTTCCGTAAAAAGGTGTACCATCGGTACTATTATCTTTCCTTTTCGTTGTCTTCTCGGGTAGCTCTCTTCTGTAGGACAGCAGATGGGCAGCAGAGTTCACCAGGTTATCACTTCTTATTTTTATGACAGAGGAACTGATCCCATATATAAGAGGCAAGAGATATACAGATATGTATGTATATTCATGGGTATATATATGTTCCATACGAAGGTGTAAAGAGCTCAAGAATACATAGGCTGTTATCGATAAATGATAGCAATGTATACAGGTATCTAAATTATGTGTATTTTCTCAGCTATTATCTCCCTTAGGACTCTCGAAATTCATTCATCGTTAGTTTACACCCATAATGTAAATTCCCTTAGAGCTTCTAAGAGAGAAATGCTGTACGTTTTTCTTTAATTTATTATAATTAACGATATGCAAAATGGAAGACGTCGTTATATTTATGAATATCTGTCTCTCTTAGTGTCTGTTCATAATTCAATACTGCACTTTTTCCACCATCTGTATGATATATTTCTTGTAATATATTATTACCACTGTGAAAATTTAATGACAACCTGGGAAAAGAACAGTATATAGTCTTGCCTCTATATGCTCGGAAGAATACAACACGATGCAAAATAAATAACATTCCATATACGATAGGTTCTATCTACCGCAGAAAATCATTCTTCATATAATTTGCAATTACTTTCAAATCCATCACAATCTAAATTTATATAACTGCTTCGGCCCATTCTTTTCTTAATGTACGTAAAAAATAAGAATGTTTCTACTTCCCTTATTCTTTGAAGTGTCTCTGTAATTAAATATTAAATATTTAGAAAATTACCCTTACTCGAAAGAATTAAATTTATAACAGAAACAGATCTGTTATTCTTTTTACAAGAAAGTCTCAAAAAAAAAAAAAATAACAAGCGCTAAGCTTAATAATTAATTATATCTCAGAAAGAAAGGTATTGTTCTTAGCTCCTTCACTCTGTAAAATTATATACTTCTATAAATACGATAATACCTAACAGTACTTTTATAATATAAACACATTAACCAGAAAAATAGAAAAAAAATCTTAAGCAGTCTATTCTGGGCTCACTTAGTACATAAGAAGAAGAGCATACTTCAATATTTATCGCACCCACTGGAATTTCTTAAGTCCTTTATGTTATCCTTATAGGAAATATGATGAGAGATATACGTTCATTGTAAAAGGGAAAATAAAAAAGAATATTTACACTCTTATGTAAAATTTCTCGCAGACACTCTTAGGGTAAGAAAAAAATAGGACTCTTTCAACATATAAGGCGCTCTCTAAAACCTCATATCGTTTGCCTATTTTGAGGATCTTTTCATTTGTAAGCGCCAACTAAAATATATTTCCACATATTGCGAAATGGTGGAAGCCACAGGTTATATGTGATTATGCACATATACTATACAGTGTTCGACAAATTTGTAAAATAACCATAGAGGGAAACCTTCCATAATGGTGTTTTCCCTAATCAGAATTATGAGACGACTTCCGTAGGATATACCCTGACTACGCAGATTTCCATTTCTTTAGTAATTAGTTTCCTTTATCTTTTACTCCTTCCCTTGAGTAGTGCTACTGTTGTTACCATATGCTTTTAAAAACACTCAGATATGATTATTCATGTGTCCTCTGCGATGGGTTTGCAAATTTCTTATTTTTCACATAAATATGGGAATATTGGAAAAGCATTATAAAATTGCAATATTTCATTACTTTGGCATCCAGAAGGAATGCATAAGAAAATATAACTTAGATAATGCAAGAGAAGCGATGAAACCCTAATCACCATAAGAAAACAGTCTTATAACAATAATAAAAATTATTCGAAGAATGCTTTCTATACACAAGCAACGATATGTATAGAATGATGAAAATCGATATTCCTTTTAAATTGTGAA
>NW_008481887.1:62769-63369 GCF_000524495.1 Plasmodium inui San Antonio 1
AAAGGGAGAAATCCGCCACACGCAGAATAAGGTGTATAAGCAACGAATAATCTTTAGTGAAAATCGCCGTAAAAGAATATTATTTCGCGATTCATCTTAATTATCTGACGACACCACTAAGAAATCGTTCTCAACTAGTACTTTTCCCGGTGAAACATAATTGTTTTCCTTGCCATACAATTCAAATTACAATTCATTTATATTTTTCATTCAAATTATTCGAACAGAGCAGCGCATTATTAGAGTATACGGTGTTATTTCGTGCAGTTACACACGCGAATAAATAAAAGATATAATTAATTTAATTTTTTATGATAATAATTACTAATTATTCAGCTCACAAATGTACGCCCTGTAATTCACTCTCCTTTTTGCTGAAATAATCATATTTACGAGAAAGAAAAAAAATAACTAAGTCTGCACTACATACAATAAAGTAACCAGTCCATTCTCATCATTCGTAAGAATTATTTATATAGCCCTTTATAAAACCATCGCACACAGCTTAAGTGCACAAAATCTGTGCACTCAACGCACGGTTGCATTAAGGAATTTCACATTGTGTCTTCTTGTATTTATAAACTTCTTTTCATATGTGAA
>NW_008481888.1:0-3056 GCF_000524495.1 Plasmodium inui San Antonio 1
GGAAAGACAGGGGAAAAGTCATGTGGAAAAATAGATGCTGTGCGTGGTGTCGCTATGCATGGGGGGCTGGTATAAGCCACACATGTGTAGATCCAAAATAAAAATACAGGTGCAGGAGAAATGAAAAGGCTAGCCATGAATTAAACAAACGAGTGGGTGGACTGGGAGAATTAGATTGCCACACTCGAGCGGAATTGGGGGCGGTCACGTATTTGACATTTTTAACAAATGAATAGGAGTAAAGCAATGGAAGAGAGGAGAACCAGCGCGTGCGATAAGTTTGCCGAGAAACTTCCACCTTCCAATGAGAGGTTTTTAAAGGCTTGTTCCACGCCTTCTGTCAAGGTTGCCACGTCCACATTGTTCTTGATGATGTCTTCGGTTTTTTCGCCGAGATCGGCCCCTACCACTACGAGGAGGGGGGAGCCGCTTCCGTTGTTTCCATTTGCGGCGTTTCCATTCGCGTCGTTTCCGCTTCCGTTGACCCTCTTCCCGTCGGGACTATTTTGCGAGTTGGCGACCTCCAGCACGGACAGGCTGCCCTTCGAATTCTTGATAGCTTTCTTGTTCTCTTCAATTTCTCGCAACTCTTCCATCTTCAGCTTTTCGTAGAATAAATTGTACTTGCTGGAAAACTCGGTTATCAGGTCTTCTTCCTCCGTCGAAGCCTTTATATCGGAGGTTTCGATTAGCTTGCCATTAACTAGGCTTTTGTTGCAATAGGTTTTGGCGTCTCGCGTGGGGGAGGGTGTCATCATAATGAAGGACTGAATGATGAATAACATGGCTGCCTGCGGCTTTATGAGCAACTGCATTAACATGGTGTTGTCGCTCAAGTCGAAGAAGGAACTCTCTATGAGCTTCTTAATTCCTTCATCGTCCATTTGACTAGTCGGTTCGTCCTTGTCGAACTTGATGATGTTTGTGTTCTTGAGCAGATCTCTGACCAGCACTACGACGTCCTTTGTATTCAAGGAGCTGATGCCATACAGGGGGTTGCTCAGTTGGGAAGTAGCAGCAGTGTTGGGAGGAGCAGCAGGGTTGGAAGCAGCAGTAGCGTTGGAAGCATCAGTAGCGTTGGAAGCAGCAGTAGCGTTGGAAGCAGCAGTAGCGTTGGAAGCAGCAGTAGCGTTGGAAACAGCAGTAGGGTTGGAAGCAACCGTGTTGGGAAAAGCAGCAGGGCCGGGAGAAGCAACCCTAGTAGGCGCGTCATCCTTGGGGACCGCCGCGGGCACGTTTTCGCTTTCGTTGCCCCCCGCGGTGGCGGTCTGATCGCCCTTCTGGTCAACGCTCACGTTGCTGTTCGTAACTTGGCGCACACCTCTGGACTGCAGGAAGGAGCCACGCGTACCCGTGGCATGGTGCTTGTAACTGCTCAAGCTGTGCATAATATCCTCGTTATTCAGGACCTCATTTTTGGACTTGTCATTGATCTTCTTGAGAATATTTCTCGTCCTGTAGTTGGTCAATTTCTCATGGATAGCGACCAATCGCTCGACCAATCCGCCATTTTCTAACAAGCGCATGGCAAAAAGGGGAAAGAATGAATAGTAGTCTGAAAATGCCACATACGCCTGGTTTAGTAACCCTTCATAATTAACCTTGAGGATTCCAAAATTGTCATACGAAAAACTGTTCGATACTAGAGTAGAATTATTTCCCTTTCTTAACTCACATAAAATGCCTGTAATGGTTTCCTCTCTTGTCTTTAAAACATCGATCATATTCTTGGACCACAACCTTTCCGAGATTTCTGTGACGGCGCTTCTAAGGTCGGAGAATAACTGTATGGATGCACTATAAATGTCCTTCAAATCTGCATCAATACAAGTGGACAGAACTTTGTAATTCTCTATGATCGTGTTAAATGTGTTTTCTTCGTTTTTTTTATCGATGAACGATTTGAGCAACACGTTGCTAAAGGCCACCTTGGAATTGCATAACTTTTTATAAGTAAATTCGTGAATTAATTGTTCGTACTCCGGACTTGTGCAGGGGAAGGTCAAGGAATTATTGTCCTTTTCTTGAAGACAAATGTTCTTATATTTTACTTCTGAACAGAGGTGATCGTCGGCTAATTTGCTCTGGAGGGGTTCCATGATGGAGCTAAACACGTCTTTTTCTTTCATCATTTTTTCCATCATTTCTTGGGCCATCTGTTGAATTTCACAAGTCTCTCGGTTGTCACCGGAGGGGTTGTTCTGGCCCCCACTCGGGTCATTGCTCTTTTCCGGAACTAATGCCTGCGTAGTGTTCCCATTTCGTATCAAAGCGTTTGCAGCGCTGAGTATTGCGCTAAGTAGTACTAGCAAGGCCGTGTTGCACTTCATCTTTTTGTATCAATGCATAGGTGAGAAATCGACTAGCGACAGAGGGGAACGAGTGGGTGCTTATATACGCGTGCGTGAATATACCTATCTGCGTTGTGAAGTTGATCCGAATTAGTCTGCGCAATCATGCAGAAAGTAACGCAAAAACTGCACGCAGAAGCTGGGATCGGGATCGGACTGGTTTACTATATGTGCTGGGGTGGCATTATTGGCTTAATGATTGCCACTTTTTTTTTTTTTGCTTATCTTGTCCGTGAAAAAAGGACTATCTATATCTATATATACATTTATTTATTTATGTCGCGTTTCCTCCTTTTTTTTTTCAAAATGTGCAAATTAATGGGGTGGAAATGTATGGCTCCTACTTTTTGGAGCAATTTTAAAATTTACGTCTTCGTTAGCTTAAAGCGAAATGGAAAATTTTATTTATGAAGACGCTAAGCAAAGGGATGGGGAAAAAAAAACATATATACATATATATAAACGAGGCAAATCGAACAACACGAAACAAGCGAGAGATCAATTCTGTTGTATAATTCGCGATGTAGGGTTTTTTTTAATTTGTTACGAGGCGAAAAAACACGACAGAGGGAAATTACTCTTTCTCTCAAGTGGCCAAGGTTGAATCAAATTGTCAGAAGGGTTCGTACGTAAGATTAATTAAAGTGTAGAACGATGAATTAAACGGACCACTCACTTTTCTGTTTTCAAATCAAGCGAACTAGC
>NW_008481888.1:3612-34464 GCF_000524495.1 Plasmodium inui San Antonio 1
TCCACTCTCTTTGTATATACAACTGCAGGTTTATATCTCCCGGGTTGTTAAATAAGTTTTGTGGAAATCACGAACTAGCAATATACCAGCATGGTAACTGGCAATATTTTTAAAAGATACGCAAATGAAGGAAAAAATGCGTTTGTCAAAAGAAATCACCAATTTTCGCGAAAAAAGAGCAATTCCCTTTTGAGGAGAAATGTCATTTTTTGCAAAACAACATAAACAGCCACAACAAAAGGATGAGGCTTAAAATCATGAACAACTTTAAAAGAAAAATTTCAAATTTAAATGGCATAATCTTCCAAATTTTCACAGATAAGACAAAAAGAAAATTTACGAACATGAATATTATATAACATTTATCCAGCATTACGTGTTGTTATGCAACATTTGTGTTTATTTTTTCCTTTTCCTTTTTTTCTTCGCACAAAATGCTCGCGCTTTCGTTAAAACATGCAACTGATTCCACGAGGTTCACATTTGTGTTCAGTTTTTTGTGTGTTGCCAAAAAAAAAAGATCAGTGTTGCATCTTTTTTAATTATGAAGGATTGCGAAGTATGAAAAAGGCTTTTTTTTTCTTGCGGTGAATATTTTGCCATGATGTTAAAAAATTCAGGCAAGTTCCCACGTATGTACGTGTATGTAACTATATATGTGTTTTTTTTTTTTTCTGGAAAAATTTCCATTTTTTCCTGACTGTACAGGCAAAATTAAGACAGTTTGGCTCGTGTGCATGCATCGAGCTATTTGAAAAAAAAAAATATGAACAGTTAATATGGATGGATAATAAAGACAATCAACATGGGCGGCAATATGTACAGCCAACATGGGTGGTTAATTCAATTCGCCCACCATGAAAACAACCCCTAGTAAATTTTTTCACATAAGTAGAATAATTCACCCATGTCTCCCTTTCTCTTTTTTGAACTCACCAACGTTGGGAACATGTTTGGAAAATGCAACACCTTTTCACAATAAAAGCGTGGAGACTTTTTTTGGAGGGTTCTTAAGTTATGAAACATGGCGAAGCCTTTTTTATGGGCACTTTCCATGATCAGTTTTTACGAGCGGCTTTTACGCTAAATACTTGTTATTTTTTGTTTTTTCAACTCCAAGACAGGAGGAGTTATTGCTCATTTGTGAATCCCAATATGTGAGGCGCAAAATTTAAAAGAGCAGACTATGTGTTGCGTTTTTTACATGCACCATGGGGGGAGGTCTAGACCCCTTCGAGTGTGGCATCTGTTGTAACGGTTCCGCACACGGGTATGTATGTGTATACATATATATAAAGGGGGGGGAACCAAGGGCCTTGGGTAAAGCCTAGCGCAAATAGGAAAACAATGCGAACATACCTGTTTGTACATGAAGTCGTATGCACACACATCTAGATTTCTTTTTACACACCCCCAACAGCTATAAAGAGAAATTCCTCGTGTGTGCACGCTCGAGTGAGACAGTTGCACGTTTATAGGGTCTTAAAATTAAGGACCGCAAAATTTTACTTTTAAGATTTGCACAAAAGGGAATGCGCAAGTAGGTGTCCCCCAATAGGCATTGCAAATAGGCGATCCCCAACATTTTTTGCTTTGGAAAAGCGTTTATAACGTTTAGATGCATTCAAGACTAAATTTTTTCCCGGCGAGGGATTAAACAAATATATTTTCCATCATAAGTTAATTAAAAATGGGTGGTGCGCTGCGTTACGTTATGTCACGTTAGGATAGCTGTTTAGTATTAGACAGAGGAGGTTAATTTTTTGATCATAAAAAATGAAAGGGGAGACGGGTTCTGACGTGACTGCGTCTCCATCAGAAGCGACAGAATTGTGACTCTGGCAGTGCAGAAGTGGATGGCAACGGGTCCGGAGGCCTCAAAAGGGAGAAATGTCCCCATGTAGACCTTAGGCAAAAGGATGCACTATTTTGACTTCACTTTATTTCATTTGACCTTACTTTATTTGCATGATTATCTGGTAACTATTCCGTTCCCTCCTCATTATATAACTCTCCCTGTAACATCCTTATGACCGCGTTGTCTCTAATCAACTCTTCTGAAATTAAACTGACATAGTCGTACTTACAATGAGGGCACTGTACATCTGTGTTCGATTTTTCCTGTAAGCAGTTTGGGCATTTTAACCTGGACACGATGAAGTCCAAATTTCCTTCATCTTCCAAATTTTGCAATGCTATGTCGTTTCCTATTGATACTCCATCGATTAAAATTTGAGGGAGGACAACTCCGTTTTCGTTTGACTGCAGCAATTTGTCTTCCTTCCACTTGTTGAAAAGTTCCTCGTCTTTCAGGTCTACAAAGGGGTGAGAGAATTACATGTGAAGAGGAAATGAATTAAAGTGCACGGTGGCGCAGAAAAGGATTCACCAAAGTCTGTAGTGTACTAAGTAACTGAAACGGTGAGACATCTCTAGGTAGGTAGAAATTTGCTCACTTTTTGCCGTGCTGGTGTCCCTATTGGAGTCTACAACAACGTAGAGGAACTTTTTACAATTCAGTAAGTTCTGTGCCCTTAAAGAAGAGAAGAACGACGATTTTATTCCCCCCAGAGACGTCGTTATGAGAACGATCTCTGCTTCTTGCGCTGGGAAGGGGTAAATCATTATGAAGTGTGTAGCTTATGTGATGACGAAGGGGTGCGTATTCTGCATGCAAGGGGTATCACTAGTTACTGCCTTCCTATTGTGAATTATTATTATTATTTTTTTTTCTTTGAATGCTTACTTATTGAGATTTCATCTGGTCCTAAGGAGGCGAAAAAAGTGAGGGAAAAAAATGAAAACAAATTAACCACATTTGCAACGCTGGCATCGGAGCAAATCCCATAAACGGTCCTTTCCCTTTTTTTCCGTCTTACCTTCATATTGGCACTCCGTGTTGTCGTTCTCCACAGCCTCAGGGGCGTCTTCCACGTTTTCAGTCTCCATGGCGAGAAAATGTGCATGTACTTGTGAACGTTGCGTGCGGGGGTTGACGTATTTAAGCATACATATGGATACATATGCAGATGTATTCGGACGCGAATGCGCAACTTTTGTTCACTTCCTCAAATTGCGAATGTCAACCGCGCCTGCGAGTCAATTGGAGGGAAAATAGCTCAACAAAAAAATGTCTCAACAGGAAAATCGCTCAACAGAAAAATAGCATATTTTAATGGGCACGAAAATGCGCATATTGGGAGCTAGCCCGGCGGGGACGCTTGCCCCAGGCGTGAAGCGCTTTAGAAAAAATGGCAGATGAAAGAAAAGGCGAACTAACTAACGAATTGGCTAACAAATGAATAAACTAACGAAGCAAATGACGAGGTAAGGGACAGAAAAAAGTGAAAAATACGCCCCCCTGCGGTTTTCCCTAGGGGGATTTACAACCTCCGAAACTTCCGCCGTCGCACATTTTTCGCATGAGGAAAAGCCGGAAAAAACGGGAAATTAAAGAGGAAATAAAAAATTGCTCATAAATTACTAACGAATTGAAAATTAAAAAAACGCATGTGTGGATGTTCTTCGCGTGTTTACGTTTTTATCTTTGCACATGTTCATTTTGTTGTCTATCTGTGTGAGCGCGTTTGTGTGTGTGCACTTTTGCTCTTGTCATCCGTCCGACAAATTTGATTCACATATGTACAAGAATAAGTGTTTTCCCGAATACGAGCATGCAGAGTTTAACCAGTTAATTCCCCTTTTTGTTAGATTAATTTCGGTAAAGTGGTCTCACAAATTGTATCAGATTTCATTTTACCTCCTAAAAAAATTTTTTGCAACAGGATTTTGCTTATTTTTGCTCGTACGATGGAAAGAATTTGCGAAAGTTTAAAAACATTTTCAGAAGATAACACTCGGGAAAAAGTAAATCCATGCACACGCTTCGGTCTTTGTCCAATTTGTGCCATTTTTTTTTTGGGCTCTTCTGAAATGGCGTTTGCCAGAAATATGTGGAGAATTTTTTTTCTTAAATGTGAAAATGGGAGAATGAGAAGGGGACAAAAAGAAAAAAACATACACGTGTGCATCCCTCGATCCGTTCGCACATCCTCCCATAATTAATAAACATGGCCTCCATTTTGTTCTGATAAAGATACCCGCATGGGTAACCCAACACAAAGTGGAGGCAACTCCAAAGGGGAGCCAACTGGTGTAGCTAAACTACCGAACTGTAATGCAGTCGATTGGAAAATATGGCCCTCTTGTGTGATCAGGGAATGGCGGACTTGATGGCGATCTCCGTGCACAGAAAGACTCATGCGGATGGAAGTCTGCGACATTGGAAAACTTCCCCCGTCGGTGTCTTTTGTCCACGATCATCACATGTGAGTTTCTCTGCAGATACGAAATGAAGCAAGCAGGCCTGTCATTTTATGTGCAAGAATCTCACTTGAGAATAATGTAGGTGCTGCACACGTGAGGTCCCGATGGTAAATATTTTGCTCTTACGTTTTGTTCACCTCACCTTTAACGAAAAAAGGGGTGACCAATGAAATTGTTATATTAAGAATGGGTGTGGCGTTTTTTTTTTTTCTCTTTTTTAAGTTGAAGGTGCTGTCATTTTTTAGGTGACAAGAGGTGCAGAGAAGCTAGTTTGTCCTGCGCCTCCTTTTTTGTACTCACTAAAAAGGGGGGCGAATCAGGATTTTCTCCAGACCCGCAGCCGAGAAGGGTAAAATTAGCTGCTAGACATGAATAACCCACGAACAGAGTAGATCGGGGTGGGAGTTAGAATAGAAGTTCCCTTATCCTGTGGCACAATTTCGGGACATCTCCCTTAGGGATTTCAACAACGGAACCAGGGGAATTCCCCCAACATAGAGTGTAGAAAAAAAAAAGTGATATAATGGTTTTTTCGCGTCACGTGAGTCAAGCGTGCTCTAAAGTAGAGTCTGTGGTGACGCACGGAAATGGTCGAGGCGGATAGGCACGAACGTGTAAACTTGTGATCGCCTCAGCACCACAGCGTATTAACATTACGTACCTCGCCTTGTGCACAAACGGGGGAGTATAATCACAAGGGCATCCCGACGATCGACCCTTCCCTAATGAGCACTCCCCTTCTCGCGGTTCCTTTAAGTGTAGCAAATAACAAAAAAGGAGAGAAAGAAAAAAAAAAAAAAAAAAAAAAAAAAAAAAAAAAAAAAAAAAAAAAAAAAAAAAAAAAAAAAAAAAAAAAAAGAAAACAAGAAAAAGAAACACGCAAGGAGGATATCTACCTCATGAGGGCGGATGAACTTGTGATGAAGAGGCTGCTGCGATTTGAAAAATATGATAAAATCGAGAGCACTAAAAAGTTAAAACACACAGTAGCGGTAGTAGTCGCGGTGACCTTCGCAGCAGTTGCGAGCATGGCTGTATGGGAAAGAGGCGGCATACCGATTTCCGTAGCCAGCCGAGATCAAAACTGAAGGGATCGTTTCGAGGCCACACGCTTGAATCTGCGCACTTATGGAAGAACCCCAGCGGCTAAGGCGGACGAGGACACATCACCTACGCGTGCACCCACATGTGGAGGCGCGCGTATCCCTCTGGAGTTACCCCAAGGGAAGAACTGACGAAGGGACGCTAACATGGAGCTCTACGACGAGGAAATCTACGACAGGGCCAGTGTAAACATTAGCGTAATTCTTAATGACGACATAAAAGAGGAGATAACAGAAAATTTAAAGCAAAATATGAAGGAAAGGAATGTGAAAATAAGCAGCTACGATTATGGCAGTATTCACAAAATAAATTCTTGGGCGAGTGAGGCGGCAGATGGGGGTGAGGGGGAAGGTGGACATGCCATGCTGATGCACGCCTGGCTGAAGAAGATGAAGGTGGCTTCGTCTGTTGTCATATTCTGCGTCGATTGGCAGGGGATTGTTAATGAGGGGGCGGAAGACAGGGGCTCAAGTGGGGAGAGTCCCACCGTGGAGGGGTCAACCCGGGAATGTCCAACTGGGGAAAGTCTTCCCCTGGAGAGCCCCAGCCAGGTCGACCCCTTCCAACCGGGTGAATCGCATCTCACCCACGCTTGCGTGCAGAACGCATCCTTCATGAGCCAAGTGAACAAAGACCTGATGGACCAAATAGAAGAAATAAACGCAATAATCATGAGGAGGAAAAAAATTTGCAAAATTGTTGTGCTGGTCATTTTGCCAGAAAACACACAAAATACAGAACCCTACATCAAATATATTAGCCTGTTAAATTCTAAAAACATCAGCGCGATATTTATCACATTAGGACTAAAGGAGATACATAACAAAATCAAAAAGTTAGAAAATCTTCTGAGGGATTGTATTAATGCCTTTTTTAAGCAACACATAATCAGTTTTGAGAGGAAAAGTGGACAAAACATCCTCACTTTTTTTAATTATAATTTTAAGAAGGCATACGTTTTGGAGATCCTAGAAAGGTATGATGAAAGTATGAAGATTTACGTTAATCTATGTAAGGTGTTCTATGAACATGCAGGTGAAAATACATTTTCTGACAAACACACCTTTTTCAAGTATGTTATTTTTTTCAACTCAGTCAGTATTCGGATGATATACATTTATTTATTTTTTAAAGATTTTAACAAGGCCATTCATCATATTTATACTCATAATAAAATTATTTACTTGGCATTGATGCGGAGGGAGGAGGAAGGAGGAGGAGAAGAAGAAGCAGAAGAAGACCGTGTTGGGGATATAGCCAGCGGTGGGGGGACACTCTCCCAGGTCATTTCCATGTATGGCATAACTGGTTGCTCTGATTTGATTACCTCTTTGCACTGTTGGGATAACTTCAAACAAGACACACCTAATGGAGAGGAAAACTACTCCGCGAAGGAGAGTGCCCACCTCCTGTACGACCTCACGATGAAAGAGTACCTATATTACAACCTGCTGTCTTGCGTCTACCTCTATTTTTACAGAATTGTAAAAAACATGAACATAAACCGACAGGACACAGTGTTGTATGGGATGTACTGCTGCTTCTGCATATATTACATGTTGAAAGCGCGCAGGAAGAGGGACAAAATAGTGGAGGTCTTTTCTGCTGTCATCGAATTTGACACTTATTTTAAGATATGCCCTGTTGCAGTTTTACAGGACTTTGTCCAAAACTTTTTAATTGAATTATATATCATCATTAGCGCCAAGAAGATTAGCAATTTGTTCAGACTCGTCATTTATTTTTTGTGTATGATTTATTACGAACGGGGGAACTACCGCTTTTGTCTGTACTTGTTGCTGTCGTTTTATGGCAGTGGGAAGGACTCCTTCGTTTTGAGTGCAGTCGGCGCGGGTGCCTTGAGGCAGGGGATCTGTCCCTTGGGTGACTTGCTCTCTCTGTTGGAGGAGATATCGGCGAAGCGGAGCTACGAGCGCACTCGGTAAGGCTCCACGGATTAGCTGCTTGGCAGCATCTCACATTAGCGACATGGCACGTTTGTGGCTTCCTACCTTGGTTGCTTCGTGCGATGAAGTGATCCTCTGAGCTTCGTCGCTTCTCAGTGCCCCCATTTTGCGAATGCTATGTGTCCATTTTTAAGCCCACCTTGTGTGTTAATTCTTTGCCTTTTTTTTTTCCACTCTCCACAGCAACTCACATACGCACGAACCCATGCTGCTTCTCACGCTGAGCTGCATGGGCCGCTTGCTGTACCCGGATAAATGGGGAAGCGCCACAGACGAATCTCCCTCGAAAGAAGAACCGCTTAACATCAAGGAGTACCAACACATGTTCATCCAAATATGCTTCGAGTATTTAAACGACCTAATAAGGAACAACAAAAAAAGACAAGAGAAAAATTTTAGTGACTTTTTCTCCAAATATTGTGAAAGCATAAAAGGAGAAGAGGTTCCCTCCCCCGAGGAACTACCCACTATATGGATACGAACCATCTACATAAAGTTATATTGTTTGATTAAACCCAATGGGATTGCCTCATTCTTAGAAATAAAAAACGGGACCCACGTGGATTTCCCCTTTTCACCTTTTATCGGAATTTCTATGAATAACCACTTGTCCTTCTACAAGTTAACCTTTTCCAATAAGTCTGATGGAGTCATTTTTGCTACAGCGGAGGTTGTGAACGAGGTTGGGGTGAATGGCAAAAGTGTGCTCGACTGCATAGCAAGGGAGAGTGCGCTCAATGAGCAGCGTGACTGCAGGAATGATTCACTTAAGAGTGCCTCTTGGAAGGGGTACTCTCTGGGGGAAAAAAACATAGTGAGTTTTTTCTTATCTGGGGGAAGGAGGAACCAAATAGAAGTTAATTACGTTGATCTCTATTTGACCATTCATTGCAACATTTTTCGGATGCGAATTCATCAAGTTAGTGTATCCATTCTGAGGGAGAATTTCCTCGAGAGCATTCCTCTGGGGAGCGAACCCTCCAAGGTAGGTAGTGAACACGAACAAAGATCTCAACGCAAAGAAACCCTAAATCATGGTACGATTGATGCCCCGTCGGGAGAAGTTACCCACGAGGTAATTACAACACCACACCCGAAGGAACCAAAAAAAGAGGAAATAAAAATATTCCAAATGAGAGTAATCAAAGAAGGAAGGGAAGAATTAAATTTTTTCAAATTGAAGGAAGGAGTGTACCTAAATGATTACATGAACAAAATTGTACCAAACGGAAGGAGTCAATTTCTTCACAAGGCTCTAACAAAGTATGTCCATTATTTTGTACACTGTCAGAACGATGTTCTTTACCTAAACGAATACAACCCCTTGTACATTTTTGTGAGGTACTCTAAATATGTAAAGACTTATGAGTTTTGTTTTTCTTATGACTGTGAGGGAGAGGATGATTTGTTTGTTTATTTGTTGACGAGGAAGGGCAGTGTTGTGGGGGTCCACCGGGTCCGCAGAGATGAGAGGGTTGCGTTTTTTGGGGGGGGCGAGGAAGTCTGCAGGTTGATGCAGGGGGATAGCAGTGGTGGGAGCAGCGGCGATAGTAGTGATGGGAGCAGCGGCGATAGTAGTGATGGGAGCAGCGGGGCTAGTAGTGATGGAAGAAGCAGCGATTGTAATGATGCCAGCAGCGGCCATTGTAGTGATGGCAGAAGCGGTCAGGACGGACTTGTCC
Organism: Plasmodium inui San Antonio 1; assembly: GCF_000524495.1. NCBI lineage: Eukaryota > Apicomplexa > Aconoidasida > Haemosporida > Plasmodiidae > Plasmodium > Plasmodium inui. The sequence continues at coordinate 12,692 of NW_008481888.1, forward strand.
AAGAGAAGCCCGCAGATGCTAGTCTCACATGCTCTGGGGATACGACGCGGCTATTCATCAACCAAGAGGAAGTGAAAGAGTTGGTCATGGACGAGGCCCTTCAGGAGTTGTTATCGCACCGTGCCAGTGGAAAAGTAGACTCGAAGTTAAGCCACCCAGATAAAGATATATTATTTTTTCAAGTCCAACAGCAAGGAAACGCTGTTGATGCTAAGCGAAGCGCGGCGAAACTGTACGGCAGAAGCAACTTCTGCAACCAGTGCTGCATGTCATATGGCATGAAAAGGGGAAGAAGAAACGGCGGTCCACGCGGAGTAAATCGGCGAACGAACTGTCGAACGAACTGCCAAACCAATAGTCGAACAAATCAAGCAAGAAACGATTTCCCCTTTTACGCAAGCGGTGCGGAGAAGCTCATGTGCGTCCCACTTCTTGTATGTCCAACTCGGGGGAGCAAACAGATGAATGTCAATTTTGACTTTTCCTTTAGAAGCGTCGGCTTCGAGGACCAGATGAAGTACCCAGGGAGGTATTCCGTGGAGCCGTCTATCATAACGATGGTGACGCGGGTTTCCCGTGGAGGGGGCGCCATTGAAGAGGAGAAAGAAGAGGAAGAAGAAGACATTGGTCTAAAAAGGAATACTATGAATGGGGGTGTCATCAATAGCGGAGCCACGGAGGAGGTTTCCGCTCCTGCGTCCACACCCAACGACTGCCAAGATGACGTGCAACTTTTAAGCCATCGTAAGAAGGAAAAGACAAGCAGCGGGTGGAGAAACCACGCAGTGCAGTATTACCTATACATACACAACAACAACGCGCATGGAATTATCGTTCACGAAATAAGGGGAGGGATATTGAAAGGTACCGTAGAGGTAACTCACAAGAGTACTTACTGCAACTTCGTAAAAGAAAACAATCCAGAAGGGGGTGGCATTATCATAAAGTACCACTTTAACGTTAGGAAGCTCTTTTTCCCTTTTAACAAAATGTGGAGAAATATCATCTGTACACTTGTGGTAAAGGTGCCACCTGCCGATCGGATGGACGGCAGGATAAGCAACAGGGAAGGGAACTACTACTCCCCAGTCAACGACGCGAAGAGAAGCAAAATAAGGATAGACCTCCTATATGAAAGAACGGCAAAATGTAACGAAATTTTTGTCGTCGAATCGGTGATTACTAATGAAACGAATATCACCGAGGAAGTTATAATTTTTTTGTACGACCGGAAGAGGAGTGGGCGTCGTCGAGGGAAGAAAAGAAAGGAAGAAGATGTTGTCATGAAAAGCGCTTGGGATGAACCCAGCAGCGTACAGAGTAGCAGAAAAGTGCACGAATTCAAATTCAAAACTGAACAGGAATACTATAATAATAACAATACATCCGAGAGTAGCTCCGATTCTTCTGTACTCTCATCGGACGACTTGGAACATTTAATTGATCAGGATAACTACATGTCCGATGGCACAAATGACGGTTTTAACAAGAAGACGTATATTATAACAGGGGGTAGGATAATGAAGAATATTTTGCTCCCCTACCAATCCATTAGGCTCAGGTGGTCCTTCATTGTTTTCACGCACGGATTTGTCACTTTGCCCAGCGTGCTAATCAAGCGCAAGACCAAGATGAAGAACAACGTCAATGTTTTCGCATCGGCCAGTGTTGAGTTGTTCGTGGTGTAGCGGCGGTTCGTGGTATATCGGCGGTCCGTGGGGGGTACCGTGCTCGCCAGTTAGGAGGCGTAACTTCGTTCGCCCTATTGTACGTAATTTGTTCACCGGGTGGCTGATTCATTCATCTGGCCGACTAATTGATTCACGTCTTGACTATTTATTTCTCGCCCCGTCTTTTTTTTTTTTTTTGTTTTCCCCGCATAAACAGGCATAACGCGTTGTCTCCTTTGCGACTTTTCTGGGCCCAATTTGCCCCACGTTTCGTTCACGTAAAATTGTTCACCTTTCTGTGGCAAAGTTGGTGTGGGAATATTCCTCCGCATGGGGCAGTCTTTTTTCTGGGGGGAGAGAAATTAAACTGATCTCAGGCCTTCTGATAGATCAACAGTTCGCAGTAGTTGGTTCCAGTTGGGGGTAGTTCATGTAACAGGGTAGGGTTTGTGTCAGTTGGTTGGCACAGTTCCTTCTGTGGCGTCGTCATCGGCTTGGAATGCCCCTCACGCTATGTCCGTGATCACCTTCTGCGCAACATCATGGTCGTTTTTATTTTTTTCATTCTTACGACATAGTGGGTGGATTGGAATGCCTCTCAAAGGTGACTAATTTTCTTAAACTTCAGGGGTGATAAATTCCCCCTCTTCTTAGAGTTGATTGATCATTTCGGCACAGGAAAAAATGTTTACAAAGGATGTTAGTGAGTGTATGAACTGCTGCATACATTTTCGTATAGGTGCGACCTTTTATTACCGCCCACAGTCCCTGAGGGTTGGAATAGCGCCAACCTCAAATTGAGAGCGGACTAAACGGGCACAAATGCCGCCCCCCCCTATAAGTCACTTTTTTATCCGAAACGGATTTCCTAAATTGCAGCCAATTGTACAACTTAAAAAATGAAAAAAAAAAAAATATAAGAAAATTATCAGTGAAAAAATTTCCATTTCAATGTTTCTTACAATTTCGAAAAGGAGAAGAGAATTTTTTTCATTTCTCTTTAAGGCATATATAAGTGTAGATGATTCTGAGGTTGGCGGGCAAATGTTGCAGGGACGTGTATGTGAAGGATATATTATGTATTTATATTTTTTTAAGTCAGTTTTAGCACACACTTGAAGTGAACAAATTTGCTGAGTTTGTGATTTTTGTCAAAATTGTCATTTTGTGAGTTTTTTTTGAGGCTCCAAGTTTGCTTACCCAGAAAAAGATATTCCGAAGATGCCGCAATGGGGGGCCGGAAATTCGAGGGCGATCGAGGCCAGGATGAGAAAGAAAATGGAAAAAGACAAGAAACAGAAACAGCTGGAAGAGAAGAAGTTGGATGAGTACTGGAAGGACGATGATAAGAAGGCTCAAGCAAAAATTCAGAGGAAGGTAAGGCCGCCCCACGTCATCCATCGTGTGGTTTTGGACATGCCACACTTTTTTTTTTTTTTTTTTTTCTTTCAAGGTTGGTAGCTTTCCGTTGCTTGGTCTCTGACCCTTAAATGCATCCCCTTTCTATTCTCTCAGTTGGAAGCCGAAAATAAAAGACAACAGAAACTTGACAGGAAAAAAGAATTAAGGGAATTATACGGAGAAGAAGAAAAGTCGCTCAAGTCGAACAAAGAAAGTGTAAGTCTATTTGCGGGGAATGTCTCGCGACGGAATTTTTGTTTTTTTTTGCTTAAATCGTTTCAGCTGCTTTGTTTCAGTTCGGTCAGTGGGCATTGTGTGTATTTTTTTTTTTTTTTTCAATTGTTCTGATTGTGTTAACTCTATTATGGGCATAGTTGCTTTTTATGCTTTTCCCCTTGTTCTTATTACGCCTCCTTATTTCGTCCTACTTCTTCATGTTACGCCCACTTCTTATTACGTTCTACTTCTTCATGTTACGCCCACTTCTTATTACGTCTTACTTCTTCATATTGCGCCCACTTGTCGTTTTTCTCTCCAAGAAAACTACCAGTTCCAAGGTGACCCAGGCGCAAATCTTGCAAAGGCTTATCGAGGAGAAGAAGAAAGAAATGGAGGAAGATAAGAAGAAGAAGGTAAGGGGGGCACATAAACTCGAAATTGTCGAGGCGTAATCTGCAGCGCGTGTACCCACGTAGTCATTTAGCATTTCGTTCAACGGCACACACTGTGCCACTTTTCACCTTGCTATGTTTTTTTTTACGTTGCCTCTTCCCATTTTTTCTCTTTAGAATAACCTTAACGTGCACGAGATGGAGCTGGAGGACAACATCAACCACATCCAGAGGGATGAGATTAACGACTACGATGAGTATATAAATGGTAAGCGCCGATGGGGGAGGCAATTTCTGGAAATGCAGAGAAGCATATATATATTGGGAATGTCAGTCGAGGGGGGGAGGTCCTTCTTTGTAACTCCGCAATTGTGCCCAGTCGACGGTGTGGTCTACATGACTGGAAGGGACGCGTAGATATTTGTGATACTTTTTTATTTCCCTTCCGCGCTTCATTTTTTTTTTTTTTTTTTTTTTCCCTTAGCAACCGGAATCGATAACGTCATTTCTGCGTTGGACAACGTCTCATTTGAAAAAACCAAAAAAGTGAAAGTTGTAAGTGGAAGAAGAAAATGCGCCTTTTTCGTTTCGTCTTTTTTTTTTTTTTTGTGTATCATAGTTATCCAAAAAAGTGGACACTATTTTGTCCATTTCGTACCATGCAAACGTGAGGTGCTTTATGATTGGCCATTTTTTTTTTTCTTTACTTTACCAGGCCTATAAAAAATTCGAGGAGGAGAATCTGCCACTTATTAAGGAGCAGTACAAGGGGTTGAAGCTCTCACAGTTTAAGCAAATATTGTGGAAGCAGGTACATTTTTTTTTTTTTGGAGGGATTATTATTACGACAAAGGGGTTAATCCGTTCTGTCTATGGCACGGCTCTAAGTGATCACACTTATGTATGTCGACATGTATAGACGGACGTGCATGTCCGAGTGAACTTCCAAGCATGGCGTCAATCTACTGAGAACAAAATTGCATCCGCCATTCGCACCTTTCATTTTTCAGTTTAAGAAGTCCCCCGACAATCCTATGAACCAGAGGGATTAAAATCAGGAGCGTAGGACAGGGCGACTATCAAGGAGAAGTCGCTAACTAATTTGACCCGTTGGGTCACGCCCTCCTTTTATTCTCCGCATAATTTTCTTTATTAATTGCCTCGCAATTTTTACTAATTTCGCAGTTTATTCATTTTAATATTGTTTCTTTTTTTTGTTTGTTTTATTTGATTTAAAATGATAACCCATCGGAGAGGCAAAAGAAGAGGGCACACGTGTGGGGGAAGGTCCATCCGGAAAATTATACACCCTCTCCGGTCATTTTTACTTATGTATCGGCAGCCACATAAAGACGCCACAACGGACGTTTCGCCACTTGCTCGATTTTTATTTGGGCGCAGTAGGAGAAGATCCCCCACCTACAGCGCAACTTTTTTTTTTACCTTAACTGGCAGGTTGCGTGCCCACATGCACACAGAACGTACATCCAACCAACTCATGTGTTTTCTTTTTTTTTTTTTAAACGTACGGAATGGTAATAGCCCCAGGGTGGTGTTAAAAATACGAGGAAGCAAAAGCAACCTGCTGCAAGTTGATTACTTTGGCTGAAGGTCATTCCATCATTTTGTGTATGCGCTATGTATTCAATACACCAAAGAGGCATTTATATATTTACGTACAGTTTTGCCGTTTCGCCGCTTTGCCCTCTTGCCCTTTTACCCTTTTACCCTTTTGCGATTATTTCAGGGGCGCCACGCCACATTATGTAACAACGGTGAAAATTATTCTGCAATTTTTGCGCCTTTCTTTTTTTTTTGGTGCACTCCCCCGTGTTGACGTTTTTTTTCCCCCCATTAAGAATGACATTTTCTTACCCATTTTAACCACCCATGTTAATCACCCCTTTTTTCTGTTAACCCCACGCAACAGTGTCATTAATGGCCCTGCAGATTCAGCGCGCCTAATTTTAACCCACACAGAAGTATATACGCACAGATAGATTATGCTGCATACAAACTCGCACGTGAATTTTGTAGGCGCTGAAATTGCGAGAGTTGTTTGTTTACGAAATCGACAAAGGGGGGGGTTACTCGTCCCGAGCTCTTTCACCCCTACGAGTTAATGAAGCAACTTGTGGAGGGAGCTCGAGTAGATCTTCATTGGCATTTTTACACACGTGGGCATCCCATTGCCGCTCCACTTGTATCGTAACACGCATTCACTGCTTCGTATAATTCCTCCTGCCTTTCCTCCCCTGTGAAATGGAAAAACTACTGTCGTCCATCGGCAGGCTGAGTGTAGTAGCGGGGGGGCTGAGCTTAATCCCTTACACGTTCATTTACGACGTAGATGGAGGAGAAAGATGCGTGATGTTTAATCGGTTTGGAGGAGTAAGCGAAAATACTTACGGAGAAGGAAGCCACTTCTACATCCCATGGTTCCAGACTCCGTACATATATGATATAAAAATGAAGCCCAAGGTGATAAATACGACGACGGGAACGAGGGACCTACAGATTGTTACCCTTAGTTTGAGGCTGCTCTTTAGACCGCACACAAAGCAGTTGCCCTACTTACACAGTACCCTGGGGCCCGATTACGATGAGCGTGTTTTGCCGTCGATAGGAAATGAAGTGCTAAAGGCAGTTGTTGCAAAGTACAATGCAGAGTCACTTCTAACCCAGAGAGATAAAATTTCGAAAGAAATCAGAGAAAGCATCACGGCACGAGCCAAACAGTTTAACATCCTGTTGGACGATGTAGCTATTACACACCTCAGTTATGGGAAAGAATTTGCAAAGGCCATCGAAGATAAGCAGGTGGCTCAGCAAGAAAGTGAGCGAGTGAAGTTTATTGTAGCTAAAACTGAACAGGAGAAAATCGCGGCTGTTATTAAAGCGCAGGGAGAAGCGGAGGCAGCTAAGTTAATTTCTTCAGCTGTTAAAGAGTATGGAAATAGTTTACTTGAAATTAGAAAGTTAGAAGCTGCCAAAGAAATAGCCGAGAATTTAAGTAAGTCCAAAAATGTTACTTACTTTCCAGCTAGCTCTAATATTTTACTGAACCCTAAAAATTTTTAGGGTTCTTTTTTTTTTTTTTAGCGCTGGGAGGGGGCGGAAGTAGATGCGCGCGTGTACATTTTTAGACGCCTCGCAAATTGGTGGCCGTCTTTTTGTGACATTTTTTTTCAATTCATTGCGCCACCTTTCGGTCAAGCAGAGCATCCTTACTATACGAAGCTATGCTGCTATGCGCGGTTTACAATGCGCTCTGTTTCCACCTTTGCACACACGGGGTGATAGTGGTAATCCTCGTTGCTATATTTTTAGTGAACACGTTTTAGAACCACGCTTATTGTGTAACAAACCATTTTAACAACTTTTCGAATGGAAAGAAAAAAATAAATATAAAAAGAAATAAGACTGCGTCGTTAGCTTCGCCATCCGTTTTGCCATTTGTTCCGCCATCTGTTCCGCGCCTCCCCTTTTAGCTACCCCACAAAAGGGAGTCCTCAACTGTGACTCCCTTTTGCGAAACTGATTCGAATGAGGTTCCTACAAGAAGAGGGGTAAGCCACTATGGCGTCGATGCATTTGGAGTGATGGTGTACGTCACGCACAGTCCAATTTTTCCAAACGTTGCCCCCATGTGAAGATACTTCGTTGGTTAATTCGTGATAAGTATCTCTCCAATTGGGGGGGTCCCCTTCCATTTGACTAATTAAAGTGTGTAAGTTGTAATAGGGTGAAAAGCGTAATCGTTCTTCGGAGGGTAACCAGCACCCACTTTGCCTTTCTCGTGCGATGTTGTGTTTACCACGTGGAGGAAAAGAAGGCAGCTGCGTTTGTTGTGTTACCGGTAATAACATCCCTATATGGAGTTCCTGTGCGCACATTTTTTTCCCCTTTCTATTTCCTTCTTCCTTTTTTTTTTGTAACGATTCCCCGTATGAACCTCATCCCGTGTTGGGGTTCAGTGTGCATAACTGCCCGAGTGAGCAATCCTGCTACCGACTACGCAGGAAAAGGGACGAAGCTTTTTCTATTTTGCAAATCGCTTCGTCCGATTATATGTGAATGATAAAAACGTCAAAGGGTCAACGCTTTTTATGTAAAAAATAAATTTTTCTTTTTTTTTTTTTTTGCAAGTGCAAATAAAGGTAAAAGAAGCCAAATGAAACGTGAAAAATGAATGAAAAATTGTATGTAGCAGGTGGGCAGAAGTATGAAAAAAACTATATGAACATTTGTATGCGAATATGCAGATGTTTGTCATTTTAATAAAATGAGTTAACTTTTTTTTTTTTCTGTTAAAATTGGCAACACCTTTTTTGAAACGCGTTGAAGAGGCCATCTTGATGATATCAGGACTGCAACACATTGGGCGTCTCCAAGTCTGTTACTTCTACGAGGGGGGAAACGTCCAGTGGGATTTATATTCACTCGTTTGTAAAATTACGAAGGCTTGTTTCATTGATGATAGTGAACGTGAAGCTTGGCAGCAGTTCCGAAGTTGTTCAGCTTCATCGCAAAAACGTAGAGAAAGATATCTCCAACCCAAGTTGTCACAGCACAAAATAGGGTAGAGGAGTTAACCCCACGTATGTAAATGCACAGCTGCACAACTCTTCTACGCAAGAATTCTACGCAACAGTTGTCCGCAACAATTCTACGTAACACTTCTACGCTGGTGACTTTCCCCGCTTAGGCTGTAGAAGTGTTAAGCCTCTATTTGTCCTCACGGCACTAAGCTTCACCCCCCTCGGAAAACCATATAACTACACAACCATGACGTCTATAAACATCGAGTCGTACTTAGAGAGTAGGGGAAAACGGAAAAATACCCAAATGGGTAGTTAACAATGTGGGAACTTACAAATCTGTTTGCTCCAAATATGTTACATTCTTCTTTTTTTTTTTTTTTTTTTTTTTCCCTGCTGCAGACGAAATATTAGTTATAACGAATGATAGTCGAATTTTTACCGGCAAACTGAAAGGCTTCGACCAAACGACCAACATCATCCTTGGCAATTGCTACGAGAGGATTTACAAAGAATCGCTGGAGAAAATAAGCCTGGGCCTGTACATCATACGAGGAGACACCGTGTAATTTGGCAAAAATGCGTTGTTAGGGAGGTGGCGAGCTCGAAATAGACCATTCTTCCATTCTGTGTAGCATCGCCCCTTTTGCAACCGCTACACGTGCCGTTTTTCCCTTTTCCCATCCTTAGAACCCTAATTGGCGAGATCGACGAGGATGTTGATAAAAATATTCTGCACCACAAGATAAAACCAGAGACGTTGAAGCCGGTAAGGAGAGTTGTCACAAAAATGGAACATGTGTCTGTGCATGTACAGATTCGTGGGTGGTCACATACACCTTCATCCTTATATGCATAAGGACGGACGGTGAAATGCTCAGCTCACACCTAGTTCTGATGCTCCCCGTCCTTAGTGCTGAAGAAGGCATGGCGCACAAATGTACATCACTCCCACGCATAATGGTCACTGTTCCTAACAATTCTTTTCAACTATTCCCATTCTTCGTAGATTGTACACTAGGAATTACACCCCATGTCATGGCCATTTGTGCATAATCGCCTAGATATCACAGGAAGGGCCTCGTATAACTATTAAGGGATTGGACAAATTTTTGTTAAGTCTTATTATGACAGGACAACCAATTCGCGCCGCCATCCGGGTCACGACATAAACTGACAGTTTTATGTGGAATAAATGACCCGAATGGTGGAAAAAAAAAGACAAAAGTGGAAAAAAAAAAAATTCATACAGGGCATGGATATAAGGAGAAAAAAAAACGCAAAGCGTAAAAAAGGTATGAATGAATAAATCATGAAACGTTTTTAATTATAGGACAGAAAAAAAAGGAAAAAAGGGGGAAAAATATCGCAAAGCGACGTATAGTCCCGCACGGTAAAATAAAGTGTGATAAAACATATACAAATGATTTAATTAGAGGGGAAGTAGTATAGACCTTGGGCGACGTTGCGCACGGCGGTGCGGTGTAATCTGCGTGTCTGCAGATTTGCACGTGGCACTTCTGCGCACTGGTTTAAGCTAATTACAAACCCGATGGGGTGAAAATGTAGAAGTAACACGCCGCAGAAGAGAGGGCAAAATAAATATTGCGTAATGCTAACTAAATGACGACGGGGAGGGGGAGGCCACTTGGTTAAGCAAAAGGTCAGGAATAAGATCTGGAAAAGGATCCGGCAAAAGCTCAAGCCAAATCCGAAGCAGATATGCCAGCCGGGTTCGCGTGGACATTACGCCTATGTGTGCACAAATGCAAAATGCCCCTTTGGTATCCGTACGTGCGAAACCCATTTTAAGTAACGTCATTTGATCACTTGGGCTCTTCCGCTTTTTTTTTTTTTGCGCAGTTGCTCGTTGCTCCTTTTTCCCCCTTGTTGTGTTTTTCCAACCCGCACGTACTTTCCCATTTGGTGCTACGCTCCAGGAGACGGTGCGTCTGCCCCGATTGTTTTCTGTTTGCACTGGGAAAGGGGTGCTATCATCTTCTTTTTAGTTCACTTTATGGTGTCATTTCTGTGTAAAAGTACCACGTCCAGTGTTTCACCTTGACCCCGTATTGTAGATGTACGGCTTGGACAGGGTGAACACCAACTGCCTGATTACTACCTCCTCAAAGAAGGGGGGCAAAATGCACCCCACAAATCAAGTGCCCAATAAAGCACACACGCAAATTAGCAGACCCAGTTCATACATTCCTAACTATATTAATATTGAAAAAACAATTTATTACATATTTGTATTCATCAGAAACTTTGTTGGCCTGGTGCAGCATAGTCATGTCGGCGATGTACATGTTTCCCAGTTCGTCATTAATGATATCGATGGAGAATTTTTCTAAGTTGGACTTATCTTTTAAAAAATTAATTAGGTCCACGGTTTTGTTGATCGGATTTTTGTGCGTGCTGGAGAGGGCATCTGCTGTTGTGCTCAAATTTGTTGTGTTCAGATTTGTCGTGATCAGACTTGTCGTGGTGGAGTTTGGAGGTGTTAATTTAGACGAGGGGAAATTGGCACTGTGGTTGTCTTCCGTGGGGGGTGAGGATGACGCGGATGGCGCGGCTGATGCAGCGGAAGGATTCACGCCGGATTCCGCATTTTGAATCGATTTCAATCTTTCTTGCTCATAAATTTCGTTCATTCGGTTTACGCAGTACGTAATGGCATACTCCTCTTCCACGGGTATATTGTTGTACCAGAAAATACCGGACCCTTGAATGGGCTTGATGGATAAATTATAATGAGGGAAAATGGTTTCTCCATCTTGGTCCACATCGTTCAGGTATATTAAAAGAGTGGCCCTCCGAAAGGTCCCGTCGTGGTGAACATTGAAGTAATTATTTTTCTCATATTTTACAATGGCTAGGGGTTCCAAGTAGCATAGTGGTATTTTGACCAAGTTACATATTGTATTTTCTAAGTCCATAATACTTTCATCCTTTGTGTAGACAATGGAGCTTTCGTTATCGACTTGGTTTTGCTCAATCATGGATCGGTTTCTAATTGTGTATAAGAAGACAGTAGAGCTTGTTCTATTAGACGAATCGGTGATTTTGTAATTCTCCTGTTTATCTGTTGCATACCCGATGGATGTTTTGCTTTTTTTGTATTTATTTTCACACAAGGATAATATTTTTTCTATCATTTTCCGGTCCAGTATATTATAAATAATGCTCATATTTTGTGGAGTCAGCTGGATTTTAAAAAAAACCCTGGTGTTTTCATCATTGGCTTCCTTCTTCTGTAGTTTGCTCCGATCATCGATGTCTATGTACTCCACCTCGTTGCTTAGGTAAAGGAGGAACGAGGAGTACTTTTTGAAAAAATGGATATTCTTGTCATTAATCACTTTTTTTATGATCGTCTGAATGTCGTCACTGTATTTTAGATCGTTATCGTAAAGTCTGATCCCGAATTGGTTCTTTTGATACTTCAAGGCCTTTTCCTCGTCCAGCGTGGTGGTGTCACTCTCCTTCATAGCGTCGTGGTTTTCTTCCCTCTGCTCTGCATACTTGTTCGCGTCCTTGTCATCGTTGTTGCTCTGCGTGTCCTCGGCGTTCTTGGCGCTTCCGATGGCCTCCATTGTGAGCGCTTATGGGGATGGGCGATGTTGGCGTTGTTGGCGGTGTTGGCAGTGTTGGCGGAGTTGGCCCTGTTGGTGGCGTTCACGACTTGTTATTCTGTTGGTCTGTCGTCTTGCTAACTCTAGAGGGGGCTTCTTAACTACGAGTTGTTCCCCTTTTTTCTACTACCCTCTCTTCCTTATGCAGTATCCTTACAGTAATTACGCTCTCTCTCTTTTTTTTTTCTTTTCTGGTCTCTTATTACTTCTGTTTTGTATGCGCATGCACGAATTAGCGGGGTTTTCATTTTTTCCCTTTATGCCCGTTTCTTCTGATTAAGCGCAAAGTAAGTGCGTATGCAAGGCGTGTTTGTTTGTTTTTTCTGGACGATTGCACTGCACACATACTTGCATTAGCAAAGGTTTCAGGGGGTTTGTATTTGCCGCTTTATCGTTTTGATTGTTTGTTTGCTTGTTTGCTTCTTTGTTCGCTTATTTGTTTGCTTGTTTCTTTGCTTCCTTGCTCGTCACCCTTTAGCTACCCCCTCTTTACCCTTAGCGTTTGTTTTTCTTTCGTTCTTTGTTCCACTTTGTGAGGTGATAAGCGATCATAATATGAACACCTCCACGTAAACGTACGCGACGCGCATATCTTGTTTGTTCTTTTTTTGTTCTTGTAATGCGCTGCGCACATGCGTAAGAGTATACATGTGAGTGGCTGTTAGCTCGGAAAGGTTGGGGCCCGGGCGGAGAGGAATATACGTGGGTACACGGTACGTATAAATAAACCGATGAGTACACGTACTTTTAAATTTATATGTACCCTTAAATGTACACGTAAAGGTACACGTAAAGGTAAACGTACGACTGGTACTTTTACGCGAAGTAAGATATGATCTATAAAGGTAAGTGTGGACGTAAGCTTTACTCTGATTTATTTTATCTCCCTTTTTTTTCTACTCTTAGATTTTATCTACTTTTTTTTCTTTTTTTATTCTTTTTAATGGTATGGTCCGTACTGCCGACTTTTGTGTCCCCCGCTCGGGACATACATGTATCGTTACCTTGGCGTGTGTTGAACGAATTAAGAAGTATGCACTCTTCAGTTTTACAAAATTGAATGGGGGATGCCCTGAAGTTTTTTTTTTTTTTTTTTTCTCTAGCCATACTATCACGAGCATTAACAGAAGAAATCATCGGTAATGTTTTCCGTGTTCGCCTTTTTCTGTGCATTCGAAAATGCTCTCTTCCTTGCTAAATTTTCGTTTAATGTCACCCTTTTTCTGCTCATAAGTTTCTTTATTTTTTCGTTCCTTTCTGATTTTTCGCTGGAATTCTCATTTTGTTTTTCTCCCTTTGTGGTTTCTTTCCCTTGGGCGGGCCTCTCGCCGCAGACATCGTTTAGGGTGAGGGGGTCGATTTTGTCACAAATGTCTTCGCCGAGTTGGGATATTTGACCACTTGGCGAGGGTGGTTTAGCACCTAAGGGATTTACACTTTTTGTGGGCCAGTGGGCATACGTAGCCTTTTTCGCACGTGTAGCGGCCTCTGCACGTGTGATGGCTTTTTCATGTGCAGCTGACTTAGCACTAGCGTCCGCTTCACCACGGGCGTTCACATACTCTGCTTCTGTTCTCAAATAAGGCGAGGTCCTTTTTCTTGATTCCTCCTCTAGATCATTTTCAGCGGTTTGATCGTTAAGAAATCTCCTAATCGTTTCCGCGTTTAAAATATCTTTTATAATTCTCTTCAGTTTCTGTTTTTCTTTCCTTTCCCTCATTTTTGCCTCGTTCGAATTTCCCATTTTAAGGCTCTGGCGCATCATTAGTCTTAGTTTAACCCTTTCGTTGAATCTGTTTTTTTTTTTGGTAAATGTTGGCCTTGAAGAGTGTGTCGTGGCATTATCCCCCTTGGCATTGTCCAAATCGTCGCAACTTTCTAACTTTCGTTTTAGGTTAATTTGTTCGGGCAGTGTGGTTGCTATTTTGTTAATATCCGATTGGTAAGACTGTTCCCCTTCGTGATCTTTTATCATCTTATTTTGACATTCTTCTTCTGTTTTTTCCCCCTTCATTTGAAGTGTTAAAATGGCCGTTGGTGAGTCCTCTAAAATAGCCCCATCCTCAGGAAAGGGGACGTCTATTATTTGTGCCCTCCCCTTCGTTTCATCCAAATATGTTATCATCAATTTTTCCCTCTCCATGACATTTTGGGAACAATCTTTTTGCATTTCTTTCGTATATTCTCGTTTCAGTTCTTTTACCATTTCAATTAACTTTTTAATTTCTTGTCGTATTTCTTCCTTTTTTGCGTCCCTACAAGGTACATCATCCTTTTTGTTTTCGCTGCTTGGTTCATAGTCTTCCAATTCGCTGACAAGGTCATTGACGGAGTCTGACACTTGGATTTCTCGCTGTTGATGGTGCACAGGAGGGGGGGAAGTTTGACTAGGTGTATTTACTATCTTGGGGAGAATTTCTCTACTGGCGTCCTCCACTATCATGAGGGCATTTTCGATGCCTATGTCCTCCATCATTATGGGGGCATCTTCGCTGACTACGTTTTCCATCATTAGGGGGTAATTTTTCCTACTTGCGTCTCCTATCCCCACCACGTCAATGTGCCCACTTGCACTTTCCATTAGCATAACATTGTCTTGGCTGCATACATCCTCCACCATCGTAGGGACGCCTGTGTTATTAATAGTCTGCCCCACAATAATATCGTTTCGGCAAGGTACACGTTGCAGCATCATGGCGTCATCAGCGCCACTTAACTCAGCTGCCACCAGGACTTCACTGTCACCGCTTACATCGGACACATCTGTAACTTCGCGAGTAGAGGCTTCCACGCTTTCCTCGATTGATATCCCCATTATAGAATCGTTTTCCAGCGCATTGATTACACTTTCCATTTTCAAACTGGAACGTTTCATTTTGGTAAGTAAGGTAGTTACATTTATGTCTCTCTCTTTTACCTTTTCAATGGAGGAGTCTTTTCCCTTTTTCCGTTTTGAACCCCTTTTATTGAAATTTTTTATGCCAGCATTCCTGTTATCTTCTTTAAGGCGCGATTTTTCCCTCTTGGGATTTTTTGATTTCTTCGGTTCTGCTTGTTTTACAAGTCCGTTTTTCATTTCTGTGAGAATTTCCTTTATTAGTTGTTTGATTATGAATATCTCTTTTTCGATGTCTCCGTTTGGTGGTTTTGTCGTTTGGTTCCTGATTATGTTATCCTTTGTGTGTGGTAGTTGAACCAGGGTCCCATTTTCCATTTGTTGAGAGCCCTTCTTTAGGTCTTCAATCATTAGCGTTCCTTTGCCTTCAGAGAATCCTTCACGTGTAATCCTTTTGATGGTAACTAGATCTTTTTTCGGATTTTCTAAGTTCCTGTTTGTGAGACAAGCTGATGTCATTCTGCCTTTGTTATCATCGACACTTGTCAATCCGCCCTGCGTTGTGATTTTCACGTCGGTGTCTTTCTGTACCACGGGAATAACACCCCCCAGCTGATAATTTTCTTTTTTCGCCAGAACATATTTATTTCCTCCTTCGGCTACATTAGTGCACATCTTCTTTGCTTGAACATTATCTGAAGCAACCTTATTGCCCATATCCAATGCTGTAATTCGATAATCCATTACACTCAATTTTGATGGAGCTATTATCTTCCTTTTTGATTCTTCGAATGTAATGTTTTTCCCTTCTATGGCATGTTCCCATGTGCGTATGTGTCTACCTCCGACGGGTTCTCCTGAACCTGCAGTGATGGATGTGTTTGGTATGTTCCTTTGTGTGCAAGTCAGTTCTCTTGATCCTTCTGCGGCTAGGTAGTGCGACCATATGATTGGCTGATTTGTTTTCTCTCCCTCCTCCTCTTTTCTTGACATGATAATTCTTTTTATGATACATTTTACACGTGGATCTGTCTTGAATATAGTAGTGTGGGGACTTTTATTTTCCCATTTCCTGCTCCCAATGTTAAAGTCTCCGTCTTTTATTCCCCCTGCAGCGTAGTGATTCGAGTGCACTTCTGCTTGAAGCCATTTTGAGGGTTCTTTGCATTTTTCGTCTGTAGTAGTGTCTACGTTTGCTAGGTGTGGTTTCACTTGGTTGATTCCTCCGACCTCCTCGACCTTGTTAAGGAATATTGTTTGCCCATGCATTACCATCAGGTTAGACTTCTTACCACTCCAGTGACAGATTTCTAAATGTTGGACCGTCATAGTGGTCCATTTTTTTACACAGTTGATCCATTCCATCTGGTAGAAATGAATGGTAAGCATTGTTCTCATTTTTGTGAGTGCTTCTGCTGCAGATGAGAGATAGGTGTGTCCCCCTTCATGTGAGATCCTGTTCTGTTTTTTTTCCAGTTTTTTCTTTTTTAATTCATCAAAGGGGAGGACTCGGTTCAGGTGAAGAGTAGCTAGCAGGTTGTACCTTTTGTTCGAGAAGGCGCTAAAGAGGTGTTGTCCCACTGAAGGGTTCACACCGGGTGTGCTTACGTAAAGAGAGAAGCTCATTTGGACGTCTTGATTGCTGGAATTTTGTTGAACGTCTGTGTTAAACGCACAAAATGTGGCCTCTTCCTTTCGATTGGTGAAGTGTATCCTCTTTTTCTTTTCTTGTAATATATGATGTATACATTTTGTATTCACCTTTTTAAGTGGGTTCACCACTGAGGGGGTCGTTTTTTTGGTCGCCGCTACTTTTACGTCAGAAGGAGAGTTAACTCTTTGCCCTTTTTCATTAGTGGCACTTTGGCTATTCTGCTCAAATTTGTCCCCCCAATTTGTGGCCATCTTTTGTATGCTGATTTTCTTGGGAATCATTACGGTTTTCACCTTCCTTGCTTTAACCCTTGTGTTTGTTTCTGCATCCGAGGGTAACTTTCTTTTTCTTTCGCCTCTATCTGTGGTGATGCAAACTTTATGCTTAGTATGGTTCTCTTTTAAGGTTCCGTCTTGGACACTCTGTCTTTCCTCGCTTTGAAGTGTTTTTTCTACGACTTGTTTGCTGTTTCTTTGTTCTTCTGGAACTTCCCCTTTCGTTTTTTGCTCAGTTGGACTAGGGATAGCTTGTTGGGTGATGGGACATTTTTTTATTTTTACCTGGTTGGTAGCTCCTCTATGGTGGTTCGCCATTTTGGATTGGCCCTTCTGCACGTGCGAAGGGCTAGGTACTTTGGACATGGCTTCTCCATGTCTTCGATTGGTTGGTCCGTTGTCTACTTGCTTCTTAATTGTGAAAGTGCTAGAATGAATATTTTTCCTGCTTTCATTTTTGTCTTTAACATGGACTGGTTTGATAGTTATACCTTTGTGATGTCTCTGAATGTCATGTTTGGTGGTCCCAGTTTTCAATTTTGCGAAAGCTAAATAGTCCCTATCTGCTCTTTTTGGTGTTATAATTTGCGTCCTCTGGGTATCCTTTCCTTTGGCGGTGCCCCTACTGAGAAGGTTCCTACTGCTTACCTGACGTGGTGCATCACGGCTTTGCATATCAGACAGTTTTGTCTCCCCTCTCTTAATTGCCATCAATTTGTGTCCATTTCTAATTTTGTCACTTGTTTTGATGCTTGCCCTTTGCTTCATTTCTTTCGAGCTTTGCATTTTAGTCGTCAGTGCCTTGATTTTGTTCTGGGTTGCATATTTATTGTGGGACTTGCTCGGAATTTTGTACTTTGGGGCGTCTTTGTTTGCCACGGTTTTACATGCTCGAGTGGATTTCCATTTTAGCAGTATAGATTTCGTCGCAGGTGGCTTTGTACTGCCTGAATGGGAGGACAATGAAGGTGGCGCCTCCAATACGTGTGGCATAATTTTAACGGATTTTTCCCCTAGGCGATCGTTTTTGTGCTCATTCTGTTTGGGGCAATTCCCTTCCGAGCCGCTTCTTTGGCTGGGACTGCTTTCTCGTCTGCTGGACCGGTTCAGGAAATTTAGAATTTTCAGTTTGTTATCATTCGCGTTGATTAATTCGTATAGCAAAGTTTCGTCGCTTTTTCTTGGGTGTCTTTTTTGACCATTTGAAGTGCTTCTCTCAGATTTGTTTTGCTGGTCATCTGATGCTGCTCGATTGTGAATCTTCGCCCGAGGGGCATTCATCCAAGCTGTGTTCACATTGACAGCGTTAGTGTTCGCTTGAGTTGTTCCATTCCTATGAGGGGCATCTTCGCTACACAAATTTGTGCATGCGTTTTGTCGATCCTCAGATTGCTCAATGAATTGTTTAATTCTACTTTTGTTGTCATTTGTGTGTATCAGTTCGTATAGCAGACTTTCCTGGCTCTTATAATTTGGACGTTTGGGCGAGTGTGTCTCCTTTTTTTCTTCTTCCATGATGTTCAAATCACTAGAATTTTGACCAGGTGATGAAACGGAGCTTGCATATTCTGTCTTCCCGCTACTACATGGTGAAGGTTTCTCATGGGAAATTTTTTTTGACTGCTCACAGGCATAGCTGTCCCCATCTGTCATTCCTTCATGCAAGTTGAAATTTGTGCGAAGTTGGCTATAAATTGATGCTATTTCAAATTTGTAGCTAAAAGTCCCCTTTGTGTTTTTATTGGTGTCCATTTGAATTGCCTTACTTGGTGGCTGGCGTGCGTGTTTCCTTTCGTCTAATTTTTGCTTTTCATCCCAAAAGGGTTGGACTGCTGTGTCATTTATTCTAGGTTTCACTTTGTTCATCTGACTTTGGTTTTTTCTTTCCCGCGTTTTTGGTTGGATATGGTGATTGTTAAAACCTGTCTTTTTGCATGTGCTAGCCATTTGACTAATTCGTCTTAGCCCTCCTGATTCCTTTGTCCTATTTGAATGGGTTAGCATGTTCGTCTTCGGCAAGTTGTTTGACCCGTTGGGAATTCCCCTTTTCGTTGGGTTGGCCTCAGCGAAGGTACGTTTCTCATTTCTTAGAGTGGTATTATGATTGGGTCTTTTTCCGAAATTGGATTCAGGTGTCTTCCCTAAGTGGGTCATATGAGTTGTGGATTTCCTGGATATATATTTCCCCCTCTTTTCTTCTGTAGTAATAGCAGAGTTGTCATTATATCCTGTTTTATTGCTTCTTCGGGTCGCCTTAGCAGCTTCGTCGGGTGAGTGAGGGTTCCTTTTTCCCAGTTGGAATTTCACCTTCCGATCGGTTAGAGCTTTTTTATCTCCACTTTTTACATTTTGTGATTCTCTATGTTCATTCTGTATGATCTTCTTTGCAATGCCGCGTTCTTCTGAGTCTAACGTTTTGGCAGCGCTACGAGGAACATCTTCTGAAGTGCCCATTCTGATAACATTTTTGGCATTGTTTAGATTGTCAGGTGAAGTTGCGAACTCTTCAGTGTCCGCTTTTCGCCCCTCCCCTTCATAAATGTCATAGCTATGTTTTGCTGACTCAGTGGAGCCTTTTATGTCTGCACTTTTCTTAGTTAGAATATAATTTTTCCATTTTAAATCACTTTTAAAAGCTATGTCTTGGCTGTGCCGTTTGGATAGGTAGGAACAGTTCACTGGATTGCTAATGATTTGGCTCGAATGAGTGGCATCATTTTCTGAGCCGTCCCTTAGACGTAAAGCAGGAAGACGACGCAATAGTTCTTTGCAGTTGTTCGTTCTGTTAATTAATGCATTTGTGTTAGTTTGGGTGTCAATTTTTCTTTTCTTGCGTTGGTTAATTTGCTCGTTCTGGTATAACCCTTCAGAACTAGGTATATTTGCAGGGATGGATCTGTCAGCAACGCTGCAACTGCTGCGATCAGAAGGAGTTTTATGCCTGGGGCAGTTTCCTCCAGGGAGATTAAATTTTCGCTCCATGGTGAGTCCACTTACAATGTGGAACTCATCAACATGGTTGAGATTATAACCTCCTTTTTGACTGAAACAAATTCCTTCGTTTTTTAAGTAGCTCTTTTTTACCTTGTTATTATTATAGAAGGTTTCCATTGCATGTGATGTTCCGCGTTCAGTTTCCTTGCCTTGAATGTGTGCCTCATTTTTTGGAGTGTCATTTTTTTCACCATTTGCATAGTTGCAATGGACCCGTTCACCAAAGGTGAAGCTTTCCAATTTTTTTGACAGAGTTCCACACGTATCTGTTTTTTTTCTTTCTCTTTTTTTGTCCCTAAGGAAGTTCGCATAATTGGGGGTGACTTCCTTCGCGCTTGGAGCAGGGATCTCCCTACTGACCACATGGTCAGGCATGTGAAGCCTTCTCGAAAGAGTTGATCTCTTCATTTTCCATTTTTTAATATGTTCTAAAATTTTATCCGATTCGGTTTTAAAAATGGACAAGGGGTTTTTCTCTGTGTTTTCCGCGTTCGTGACGCCGTTATCTGCCGCGGTTCCCCCGGTGGGGATGTACTTTTTTGTGAAGCCGTCCTTTTGTAAGACATTCACTCTGGAGGAGTGTCTTTTCACCGGATTTTTTCCCACCTCTTTTGATTTTTCACAAAGAGGGCTTCTAAAATTGCCTCCATTGGAAGCGAAGTTGTTACAGGCACCCCTATTTGTAGCACCCCTATCAGTTTGGTCACCACTGGTGATGTCGCTTTGGTTCTCTTCGGTTTTTCTGGAGCCGCTCTTCGTTGACAGTTCCATTTGAACTAAATTACCATTCCATTTGTCCAAACATGCACACTTCAGGCCATGCATATTGCAGAAAAATGTCCTAGGTTTAATAAAGAAATGTTTGTCTACTTGATCTGCCTTCATATTTGCATTATTGGTATGTGTAAGGGAGTCTAACCTGGATAGGACTCCGAAGTTGTTTTTAATAGTTACCCATTTGGGATGTGTTCCCTTCTTTTCCTTTTCTATGATTCGTTTTGCCTTAACGTGTTTATGTGTAGCAACTGGGAGGTGCTTCGCTTGCCTGTGGGGTGGTTCTTTCTCCATTTGGAAATTATTCAAGATGGAAATGTTTTTTTTCTTTGTTATCTGTTAACTTCTGTATGGTACTTTTCCTCCACATGAAAGAAAATGTACTTGTATAAAACGTTCGGGGTGGAAAACCAAAATGTTACGTAGGCATGGTGCGATTTCAGCGTTTTCTTTGAGATGTATGCTACACGGTAAGCCCATCTGGCGGGCGGGGAGGGGGAAAAGGGTAAGCAGCGAACCAGTAGGGTGCATACCCAGTGAGCAGAAAAAAGTCCTACTGAATACAGAATAGAAATAAAATAAACACATGGGAGAGGGGTCAAAAATGAATGTCTACTATGCTTATACAAATTCGAACAAACTTAACGAGTAAGACATTTCTCCAGAAGAGTACACCAAAAGTAACGCATGAGTAAGGGAAGAGGTAACTGCACTACATCACTCATCATTTATTCACTTAGATAATAAGTGGGCGTAGAAGTCCTACCCATCAAAACGGCAAGAAATAGGACAATGAGAATACATGAATAAAAAAAAAAAAAATAATCACAAGACGAAAGCGCCGTAAGAATAAGACCTTTCCATTTCAACACGATTTATTTTAATTTTTTTAGGGACAGATAAAAAATTCTGGAAAGGAGCATCGTTATGAAAAATGAGGACGATAGTTCCTCAGTGCAGGATGCAAGAAGTGGTGAAATATGTCCTTTTACGAAAAAATGTGTGCATAGTCGCGCCTGGGCACGGATGGATGGTAGCTTACTCGGCGTAAGGTTACCGAAAGGGAAAACACACACGCGATTGGGTAAACTCATGAATGCAAATATCTTCTGATAGAAATGCCCCAGCATGTGTATCAATACACCTGAATAATAAAACAAAAAGGGCATAGGTAACTTGTTGTAAGATTTAGTCTAAATTATTGTGGACATACTAAATAGGAAAACCCTTTAGCTTTCCACTTATCCAATTTGTATTATTAAAAAATTTGATATGGAGTAACAAAAAAAAAAAAAAATAAATAAATTGAGAAAAAATATTTGAAAAATAGTAATAATCGTACAACTAAACAACGAAAAAGGAAAAAAAAAAATTGCACATAT
>NW_008481888.1:34608-46544 GCF_000524495.1 Plasmodium inui San Antonio 1
TACACACAATGGGAGATGCTTATAAGGCTATTAACAAAGAGGTGCACCCTAATTTTTACCAAACTCTATAAAAGTAACACACACACGGAAATAAAAATTGCAAAATAAGGGGAATCATTGGAAATGCAAATAATAACCGTTCCCATTAAATTTTAAAAGAAATATACAGAATGGGAAAAAAAAAAAACATCGACATTTATTCCCCCATTCTATGTGTGAAGAAAGAAAAAAATTCCCATAATTTTGTAAGTAATTACATCCCTATTTTTCCTAGCGCAATGTTTCAATAAATGGCTTCCTAATTTTTGTCCATTTAATACACTTTTACACACGATACTGTTTCCACAAGTCGGTTGCATGCTCAGTAGACCCTATCTTGTGTGTATAATCCCCTAGAACGCCACCTATAAGCTTTAAGAAAAAAAAAGAAAAACAACCAAAATTCTTAAAAACAAATTTGTCGAAAATGCCATACGAGGAAGCACTCTTGTTGCACATGTTATTAAGTTTCGTTTTTTCCTTTTAAATTAAATGTAAGAGTTGCAATTCAAGGAGCTTTTCCAACTGTACTAAATGATGTAATTGAGCTTATCAAAGCTTAAATAATTTCCCGCAGGTATCACTCTGCAATTTGGCCTGTCTTTTGCTCAATACAAGACAAGGGCACAACCTTTTTAATTCCTTTTATGCGTCTATTGGATGTATACCTCTTAATTCACGCAAACGCTTTTTACTTTTTTTAAAAAGGAAATGTTTACACTGGTGTAAACATGCATGAGTAAAAAGTTGCGCGTCCTTTGCGTTAGTAATTGTCCTAAGATCTTAAAGATACTCTTAAAATTGGCATGCCAAATATGTGCAATTTTTTTTTTTCCTTTTTCGTTGTTTAGTTGTACGATTATTACTATTTTTCAAATATTTTTTCTCAATTTATTTATTTTTTTTTTTTTCTTCACGACTGCATTTGTTATTGGATGTGCTTGAGAGGAGCATAAGAAAGCGCTGCTTTGGGGGTAATTTTAATGAGATTTGCTTGAGCAGCGCAAGGCGGTGTTATACATTTTAACGGCCATATTTTAAAAAAAGCAGAATCCTGCTGAAAATTGAGAAAGCCTTGTGCGTGACAACATTTCATCGTTGTATGTACTGATCCAGATGATGCAAAATATTGCTGAAAGATAATCGCGAATGGAGGTTATGGAACATGTGTTTTTTTTTACCCCTTAATTTTGAGAAAATTGGACATAGGTTTGGGCAGCCTGTGGAAGAGTTCACGAGCTTTCGCGTACATACAAACACATACCCTGTTACGCGCATTGACTTCACAAATTTTTTTTTTCAGAATTAAAGGTGAAACGAGTATTGTGAGGCGGTATACACTTCGGTGTAATTTTCAATAATTTTTCTGCCGATAAGTTATGGATTGGGAAATCTAGTTGAAAAATATGGACGCGCTGCTTCCCCCGCAGCCATATTTTCGAATAGCCCCATTTGAACCTGCATATGAACATAAACATGGAGGCCTTTTTCCCCATATCGTATATGCTGCATCACTCATTTTGTGGAGAAAAGGGGCCCTACGAAATGTGGGACATGTGGATGGTCCTCTGTTAATGTCACTTCGTTTGGTAATGCAAAGGGATACATATAAAATGGAGTACATATGCAACTGTTTGCTACGCAAAAACAGGCTTAAGCGACTTTTAATTTGTGCTTTTCGCTATGACGTCATGTGTTCAAATTGGTGACATTCCATTTCGATGCAACACATAAAGAAAAAAATAACCACTTAAGGAGATTCCCATTTTGTACGTATGTAAAATTGGTGCATGTAAGAATAGTTCCTTTTGTTGGTGTTAACCAAGCGGCTACTCAGTATGAAAGTTCTCCCTCAATTTGGTAGTCCCACTTTATGTGGATGAGTCATAACATTGGCTGGATGAAATTCGCCCCGCGAAAGGAATTGAACGTTGTGTTCGCCCCACTGCATGCACAAAAGAGCCATGCGCATGTACATGCGCAAATACAGACACACCATGGTGGTGCTTCCCTTTCTTTTTCTCCGTCCCCACGTTCGTCTTAGTGGCCAAAAAGGAAAACTGAATATATTTCTCCAAGGGACATGCAGCAGCGGTTATTATGAAGCCACATTACGTTGTGTTGTTCGCCGATGTGCATGCAAAAACACAACAAAAAAAAGGCAACGGAGGTATAAGTAGACCAAATGAGAGAAGTGCCGTTGTTCGGAAAAATACATATGAAAGCATGTTAGTAGAAATGCAAAATAATTCAAAAGAATTCAGAACAATTCAGAACAATTCAGAACAATTCAAAAAAATGCAAAAAAATGCAAAAAAAAGTACAAAAAAAATCTAAATACAAAAAAAAAATTAGCAAGATAAATATTCAAAAATAAGAAAAAAGCGCGCACAAAACGCCTCTTTTGTTCTAAATAAAGCATATTTGTTCCAAACAAAGCAACCTGCCAAAATAAGCCATTTTTGTCGCAGTAAATCCATTTTTGCGAATCCTCTGCCAAGCATAAATTTGTGCAACTTGCACGATCCCATGACTGCTTCGTAAGCACAAGCACTGAAATCATCACTGCCGTATCTTTCGCTCAAAATGAGAATTTCCTGCATATTTTTACTCATAAACTTTCTCTTCATAATTAATTTGTTGGCACCATGTATGTGCTCAGAGAACGTGGTGAAGAAGAAAGTCCTAGAAGCATACAACTCAATCAAACAAAAATTGAATAGCTATGATAAAAAAAAGAAGAACGCAATAGTAGCAGGTGCCACAACTACAGCCGTTGCACTCATATCGGCTTTAATTGGAGGTGTCTACTTCCTTAAGCACAAACATAAAAAAGAATTGGAAGATCCCGCAACGGTTGCATTCGTTTTCAACCTTTTAGTTGATACCGCAGATGGTGGAGTTATTCAATCACAGAAGGCGTACATCATGGGAAAGGAAATTACTAAAACATTTCCAAGTGAGCAAGCATTACGAGAATATATAGTGAAGAACATGAAGGACAGTAGTTCGGATAAGACTGGTTCTGATAAGGAAGATCTTCTGAACTCGATTATGCAAATCAACGTCAATGTTAAGCAGCCGACTGGTGACACTCAAACATAAGGTACAGCCGCGTGGAACCCCACTGTTATTCGTCAGTTGAACGAGGAAAAACAAAAGGATGCCACGGTGCTGCACCAATGCAGTGCTGCAGAAAGCTGAACAGACGAAAAGGCTGCAATTTTGTTACAACATTTTGTCTTTACCTCTTTAATTTTACTTATTGGTACGTTTTGCTAAGCGTGACACGCGCGTTCGCAAATATACATGCATATGCTCAGGAGTGTATATGCTCATGCGCGTACATCCTCATGCGCGTACATGTTCATGAGTATACATGTTCATGAGTATACCTGTTCATGAGTATACCTGTTCATGAGTATACCTGTTCATGAGTATACCTGTTCATGCGTGTACATGTGTGTAGACCCCTTTTCTCATTTTGAACTCGAAAAGTTGGGACCGAGAGAGTCTTCTTTAACCCAGTTTTGATTTCTTTTTTTTTTTGATTTTTCCCTGCCATTTTCCGCAAACAATGTTATATTTAAAGATTCAAGTGCCGTCCGTTATCCCGTATTCATTATTAAGTACACAAATGATACGCATCATGTAGGTAGACAATTCGTAACTTAACAAACCTTGTGAAAACATCGGAAATAATTTAACTCATTCCAAATGACTGCATTACTTTGCGTCAAAGAAAAAGCGTAGATGAAGCGAAAAAAAAAAGGAAGAAAACTTCTATGCGTGCAGCATGGATACATGTTCATAAAAAAGCATGCATCACGGAAGTTCGAAAAAAATCTCGCAGAAATTTCCGTTTCCGATGACCCCAATGTTCCTTTTACCATTTATTCGAAACATTTGAAAACGCGATATTTATCATAAAATATTACAAAGTAAATACAGAAATGGAAACAATAAAATGGAACAGAAAAAAAAAAAAAAAAATGACATCGGTGTTTTTGAGCATCCATAAGCGCGTTTTGGTACAACCGGTGGTACTACGCTTTGGAAGAGGAACCGTTTCCCCATTTTTTTTTGCGCATGATATTGTCTGCTTCCTGTTGAGCGAGTTCATTGTGCGGGCCAAAAAATGGCCATTTTATGTAGTCAATATGGAGGGATCCCATTTGGCCCTACTTAGTACGTGTATTTGATACGTGCCCATTTGGTACTCACCTACCCAATACACGCATTACTTCCCAAGTGTTAACCATTTTTGAATTTTTGCGTATAATACATGGCATTACATGAAAATGGCGATAATCATTTTGGGTAAGAAACATTTGGGCATTTTCTCTCTACAGTTCTGTTCACGTAAAATTTGGCAATAAATACTTTTACTCCAAAAGGAGAAAAAAACATGGGCGGTGAATTTACATTTATTTGCCATGGCCAAACGGCCATTAATTTGCTCAGCACAGTTTACATAAATATGAGGGCATGAACATTTCAGTAGTATTTCACCCTAAAGAAGTAAGAGCACCTGGAAAGGAGGATTATATTTTTATTTTTGTCCAGTTGAATTTTTTTTTTCTTTGCTTACTGGATGGGGAAAATAAACGAAAGGTGCCACGTGTTATAAAATCTCCAAATGTTGGAAGTTTGGCCGTTGTAATATTTTTCCCGCAAATAATACCTTTACATGCGTACCAGGAGTAAAATGTGTTCTTGGGAAATGTATTAACTATGGGCGTTTTTTTTTTCTCCTTTGGTTTGGACGCATTGTTACTCGTGCCTGGGGGTGTTTCTTTTATGGGAGTCTTCCCAGTGGGTAAAAGAATAACGCTCTCATAGGGTGAGTAATTTCCACTAATGTCACTATCCTTTGTTTGTGGAGACGCTAAATGATGGCCTCATTTTGAGTAGCGAATTTTGATGTGTAAGATAAGAGTGTACTCTTTAAGGTATTAACACAGAGATCACCCTTTTAAAACATATTTTCACAACAGAGATGGGAATTTTTCCTTTTTTTTGCAAAAGGAAAGGGAACTTTGCCCAAACAATTGCTCCTCATGGTTTAAATCCGCACATAGTTCCATCAAACGCGCGGAAATTGATGTACTTTTCAGTTGATGGCGAAAACTTCATATCGCGCACCCGGAATTATGTATCCCCTTTTTCCTGATGTAATAAAAAATGAATGTAAAAGGTATCTCAAAAGCGCAAACACGTGTTCATTTTCAGTCGATCCGGTGCATACAATGTGACCCCTCTCTGTGGGTGCTGTTACATATGTACAACTCAAATGAAAGCGATGTCTCGTGTGGAATTACTGGATCAAATGAGGAAGTGTAGCAATGCCATTTGGTAGTTTTACGTCGCAAAGTATACGTGAGTTGGTAAATAATGTGCAAAAAAAAAAATGGGGCGTATATTTTGGCCTTTTTTTTTTCTCTTTAGCGAAAAAAGAACCTTGCGATTTTTCTAAAAGCTGTAATCAACCACATATGTAACGATATGACCATAATGAGCACGGCTAAGTAGCAATAACAATCAATTTCCCCATGCCAAATGTTATACGTGCACTTGTGAACACATCGAAGGTAGTAAAATTCTTCTCCCAATATTTTACATCGTGTAAATTTTGTAAAGTTTAAGAAAATAATTTATTTATGCCGAAAGGTATAATCTCAAAAGAACAAAAAAGAATTGCCATTGGCATTCTATAAGCTCAAGAATGGAAATAACGGGTGAATGG
The DNA here is from genome assembly GCF_000524495.1 of Plasmodium inui San Antonio 1. Taxonomy (NCBI): domain Eukaryota; phylum Apicomplexa; class Aconoidasida; order Haemosporida; family Plasmodiidae; genus Plasmodium; species Plasmodium inui. The sequence continues at coordinate 40,394 of NW_008481888.1, forward strand.
TGGGATGCGCGAGGCCGCTTCAAAAACATCCGTTCGATCGGTCGGCACGCAACAAAATGTGTAGGATGAAAAATGTATGATGAAATGCGCGCATTGTAGATTGTACATTGTACATCGCAGTTTATACATTATAGTTTGTACATTGTGCCCCATTTTCGTAACTGTGTTACGGATTCGCGCGGGATGTGCCATAGATGAAAGCGCATTTACATGCATTAACTTTGTTAATAACTGTGCCCGCGAAGTACAAGGGCATAAAACGTAAGTAGAATTACGCGGCCTTATCACGCTCCGCGTGTTATTTCCTCTTTCCTTTTGGAAATTTTTATGCCATTTCGCTCTGTTGCTTTTTTATTCTTTGTTAATTTTCTTTTTTTTAAATAAAAGGAGTTGTGGGATTTATTTTTTTTTTCCGCGTTTGACTTATACAGCATTTTGAATTTTTTTTTTTTGTCGACTGCTCGGTTGTTCTTTTGTTCTGTATGTTTCGCCCGCACGGGTATACTTGATTTTTACATATAAATATGCAACAGGTGAATAGATGCTTTTACTTGTTCGCCTTATAAATGTTAATCCCTGACCGCATCAGTTGGCACCACAAGCGTGTTATATATGTTTACAGGCACGACTGTGCTTGACGCGCCTGCGGCATATGTTACTTATATGGGGAAGCCCCTGCTTCGCGCGCGTTCTTACATATACATTTACATATATATATATATAATACATACATACGTGTTGCCCGTTCTGCTTCCGTTGCGGAAAGAGTTGCAAATGCATCGACCCTACAAGTGTGCATAAGGGGGCATTTTTTTTTTATACCTACTGTATAGTTACCTTCCACTTGGTTAATTTTTTTTTCCCGGGGGTGACAGTTATTTTCCATATGGGTGCAAAAGAACTATATCGCCTACGAGTAGGATATGGCGTTTTTTTTTTTTTGCCGGCCTAAGGCAATTGGGGAGACATGTGCAGCAAGAGAGGGGCGTTTGTTGGAAACAAAATATATATAGATTATTATTATATGAGCAGAAGACCCATTTTAATCGTACCAGCTCATGCCAATAGGGAATTCACCAAGGTTGGTAAATGGAGTTCTGGAATAAATGACCAATTATGGGACCATTTGAAGCATTCAGGAAGGGGAAGTAGTATTGAAAATCAAATAAATTGATTAAATATTTAAATATTTGTACTGAGAAATCGAATATATGGTTCGGTTTCAAGGTTAAATTTAAAATTATTTAACAATTTTATGGTCATTTCCATTTTTTAAAAAAAAAAAATTGGAACAGTCTTGAAAAAATAAAATGAAAATCACATTTCTGTGAAGTTTTATTTTTTAAAATTACAAAAGTAGATTTTGTTCTAATTCGCTTTTGTTAATATCTCAGTTTTTTTTTGAACTGTTATATATACAATTTTGTGCGAAATAGTTTTTTGGGTATGGTATATATAGTATATGTTTCTGTGTTCTTTTTACAGTTCATTATAAACATATATTATATAAGAATTATTAACAACTACTTTTTGTTATTGTAAAGGAATAATCTGGTTTTGTGTTATATCGTAAAGATTATGATACTTATCGGATGCGGATATAGGAAGGATAAGACTGACTTGATTTTGATTGTCATGATTTAAATCATGTTCAATACTACTTTCCCTTCCTCATTTGAACTTTTGAGTTTGGACTTTAATGTTATAGAATTTTCTGGGTTAAAATTCGATGTAAGGCTCCTCACTCTTTATTAGTTTCAAGTGGTGTATAAATAATATTATTTTACACACACACAGATTATTGTAATTATTAATATAATTCACAGTTTTCAGTGGTTATTATAATTTTTTGCATTCTAGTCTAAAATTTCGTTATGACAGTTTTTAATTAATGCAACTCCATGAACACTGGAATGAATTAACATGTCGTATGTAGATAATGATCTCAAATGGTGCCATGTCAAGCAAAAAAAGTAATCGTCATCCCATCCAAATTTTTAGTCACCGTTCGACCATTTGAGTGGCATTGTCTAATATAACTTGTAAATTAACAAAGGTGTCTCGGATAACTTAATTTAAATCTGTTGAATGTTTTATCAAATCATAATGTCTAGCAAGAGTTTAAAAATAAATTTTTTATATCCTTTCGTTATTGCATGATAAATGTCAACTAATCTCAACAAGTACGATCAAAGGTGTTCTATGAAAAGCAGCCGGCGATAGATTCTTTAACTACTATTATAAGGATAGAAAGTGAATTATCTACTTAGAGCATCTTGTAAGGCAGATTTTGTAAAAGGCCGTTCGATTCCATGGAATGAAAAAATGCATGGTTTTACGTCGGTACCTTTTATCGTGTATAGTGTACAAGTGTGGAGGTGAGCTTCTAATTAAGCAGCCATGGAAAGATAGATCCATTTCTATATAGATGTTAGCATCGTGGATTATATACTTCGGTCACCTTTTTCGCTGAAAGTTCATCTATACACGAACCGAAAGATTCATTGGTGAGATGCTGTTAAAGCCAACTGAATCCGGATCAATATTTACGATACTCCTTATCAAGAGATAGACCTTATTTTCCGATTGCATCTGTATTACAAGGATACTGATGAAACTTGGATTGCGCGCTTGGCGTATCCAAACAGCATCTTGGTCTGTCATTACAGTATAACATCTTAGTCAACTGTTATTTCTGGTAGTATATTACTATCTGGAAGTAGATTAATATGTGGAAGTAGATTAATATCTGGAACTAGGTTAATATCTAGTAGTAAGTAAATACCGGATAGTATATCAATAATCGATGACAGCTACTTCGTGTAGTATGCCATTCTGTAGCGTGCTAGTATAATAGTGCATAATCCTAGTTAGTATTGTGACAGGTATGCCTATTAAATTGTTCTGCACCTGGTACAAATACCGTGGTAAGGAGCTTGACGCCGTATGTCTATCTCATATGAGAATTCATGGATTTACGTCGGCAGAAGCGTGTATAGACTCTATTAGTAGAGGGTAGATGCGCTGCTTGCAGCTCCCCTTGATAAATTGGTGTAGCCTTCTGGCATTCGTGTTGGAATGGTGATTATTTACTTTGGGGTTCAGTCTATCCTCGAAAGTTATTCTATACACAACCGAAAGATTCCGATGGAGATGCTGTGTGACATCGAATCCGGATCAATATTTTGCACACCTATGTATACAAAGGAATAAAAAAGGGGAGGTCCACTGTTGTACGACCGTCTCAGTATCGGAGTTAGCTGATGTTGACACGTGCGCACGCGGTCGTCATATCCATTAGCATCTTGGGCTGTTAGGATCCTTGGAGATCAACTTGGTTGTTGGTAAGGATTCCTAGCAGTTACTCATAGTAGTAGTATGTCGAGCGTCTCTCCCTTAGGTAGTAGCCAAGTTTCACTTTTCGTATTGAAGAGGAAGTTTGGTTACTACCTTCCTTTGACCGATCACCCATACTAAAATGTTGCACAGTCATTCTTACCCAGTGGAGTCATAGCACTCCGCAGAATGTGCGGTAGGAAAGAACTGGACGTTGTGCGACGTGTGCTCTAACGAGCTAACCCACAAAGGGTAGATACAGGGACTTTTTAACAATAGTTTTAAGGTCTCTCTACTCGGGGCGTCAAACGCGAAAGGTTTGAGTACTACCATTTCGTTCTACTTGGACTGTCTAGTTTCCAAGTAGAACACTCGCCGTATTTATCGTTTAGTTACAACGAGTATGGTCTGAGTGTTCGGTTAAAGGATGTCCCACAGGTTGGGGCGAGGGAGAATGGGTAAATGGTAAAGCTTCAAAGGATGATTGTTATCTTTTGTGCACATTTTAACCATATAACTTGTTGTAGCTATGATTTTAGATTACTAAGGAAGAAAGTATCTATATCAGCGATAATTTTTTTTCGAATGACATTATTGTATAATGATCATGCCGATGTATAAGTCTCTAAATATATTATTGAATAAAATGACAAGGTTTTTCTCTATAATAAAATGTAATTTAGTATATTCATTTATGATAGGAAATTCCTTCGTCTTACAATTATTATTAATCAAATAAGAGCATTTATGCTTTTCTTTACATTCTGTGCAAAAAAAGGTTATTATTTATTATTGTTTGCTCTGTCTTTCTACGTGTTCTATTTTATTTTTCTTATTTTCTTCTATTTCTATACTTTTAGTTTTTTTTTTTTCTCATTTTCAAGGGTTAGGGGCGTTATTGCATGTCCTTATTATGGTCATAGGGTAAGTATTACGAAATGTAGGGTAATTTTTGGAATATAAAGGTCTTTTCATCTATGAGGAATTGCTTAATGCAAATAAGTCGCTGTAAAGATGTTATCAAAATGTGTAGTCAAATGTAGCATGCATATTGATTATGTTGCTATTTTTACATTTACTTGCATATATCAAGCCCGTTTTAGCTTTATAATGTGTATTCAAAAATTAGATGCCTTGGAATAAAATATATAAGAGGTCTTAAGGACAATTCCATTTATTGATAGAAATATCTTCATCGCTTCGTACAGATATCTTCATCGCTTCGTACAGTTATCTTCATCGCTTCGTACAGTTATCTTCATCGCTTGGTACACATACCTTCATCGCTTGGTACACATACCTTCATCGCTTGGTACACATACCTTCATTTCTGGTACACATATGCTCATCTCTTCTACAGATACCTTCATTTTTGGTAAACATATGCTCATTTCTTCGTACTGATACCTTCATTTCTTGTACACATATGCTCATCTCTTCGTATAGATACCTTCATTTCATGCTTGTGTATTCATTATGCATTAATCAATGCAATGTGATGCAATTTCTTCAATCTTCTAAACTGAATGCGCGATGTGATGCAATATGCATTACATGCCCATTTAAATTGTCTACATATGTATACTTTTAGAAAGGTGTAGTACAATCAGGCGAATGGTTTATCTTCTGTGATAGGTAGTATTCTTTTTGCTTGATTCCATGTATACTATGATCATAATGAATCACCCTCCAAGGCCTGTAAAGCTGAACCATACACGATATAAGGCTTTTCTATTACATGGATAGGGAGCCTTTATGTAATAAACACCTTGTTTTTCTTCATAATCATTTATAACTATGAATAGGAATATAATACACTATGTGTTAGAAGCTTAATCTGTTCATGTACACTCTGTTTTTATAACATAATAATTTGTTCAACATTTTCTTCAACGTATCACGAGTATCTGATTTCATATGAAGTCAATCGATGCGTAATGTGGTATATGCATATAAATATATATGTATATACGATATTATGCCACATCATTGTCACACTATATGTAGTTTTTACCGGGTGCACATACGATTTGTGTTATAATTATAATCAGCCAAGGCTGAGAAGCATAATTTAACACCGAATTCATAAGCGTACAATATGATGTATAAAACGTCAAATGTATTTTTTGGTAGACTTTTTTTCTTAACCTACCCCAAAAAATGTATAAGTCTATTATGTATAAATTGCACCATTAGAAATTGTTTGCTTTAATGATGATAACTTTTAGCAATGTAGTTTGTATTATGTGACAGAGCTATGCAGATTAGTTGTTTCCTTAGTCATTCTGCTTGCTAAAACGTAAAGGTTATCATTACTTAACAAACGATGCTGTGCAAAATCGTATACATATATAGTAACCTGGTTGATCTTGCCAGTAGTCATATGCTTGTCTCAAAGATTAAGCCATGCAAGTGAAAGTACATGCATATGTTTATATGCAGAGACTGCGAACGGCTCATTAAAACAGTTATAATCTACTTGACATTTTTTCTATAAGGATAACTACGGAAAAGCTGTAGCTAATACTTGCTTTAGCACTCTTGATTAAGTTCTTGAGTGTGTACTTGTTAAGCCTTTTAAGAAAAAAGTTATTAACTTAAGGAATTATAACAAAGAAGCAACACGTAAATGGATTTTCCATTTTTTAGTGTGTATCAATCGAGTTTCTGACCTATCAGCTTTTGATGTTAGGGTATTGGCCTAACATGGCTATGACGGGTAACGGGGAATTAGAGTTCGATTCCGGAGAGGGAGCCTGAGAAATAGCTACCACATCTAAGGAAGGCAGCAGGCGCGTAAATTACCCAATTCTAA
>NW_008481888.1:48254-50585 GCF_000524495.1 Plasmodium inui San Antonio 1
TGATTGTAAAGCTTCTTAGAGGAACGATGTGTGTCTAACACAAGGAAGTTTAAGGCAACAACAGGTCTGTGATGTCCTTAGATGAACTAGGCTGCACGCGTGCTACACTGATATGTATAACGAGTTTTATAAAATTACGTTTCTGCCTGCAGATTCGTACTTTTCCTCCACTGAAAAGTGTAGGTAATCTTTTTCAGTACATATCGTGATGGGGATAGATTATTGCAATTATTAATCTTGAACGAGGAATGCCTAGTAAGCATGATTCATCAGATTGTGCTGACTACGTCCCTGCCCTTTGTACACACCGCCCGTCGCTCCTACCGATTGAAAGATATGATGAATTGTTTGGACACGAGAAAGGGAAATTATATTTCCACTTTTCGGGAAAAATCGTAAATCCTGTCTTTTAAAGGAAGGAGAAGTCGTAACAAGGTTTCCGTAGGTGAACCTGCGGAAGGATCATTATTTATGTTAACCGAAAGGAATAGAAACTATGTAAGAAAGTGAATCTGGTTTCGTTGTGTGTATCGTCGGTATTTGAGGCGAATATTTGCGCTGCACCTTCGATATCAGTTTTCATGGAACACAAAAAAACGTTGTGATTGTTTGGAAATATTAATAAAAGGGTAGGTCCTTTTTAATATCCGATTTTTAATCTCTTATTTTCAACCACTGATTTGATAAGGGTGTATCAGAATGTTTATGGAAGAATCTACCCTGTATTGTATGGAAGTATGTCGCCGTTTTTTCTGTTCAACATTACAATAATTATTAATGAATCAAATCTAACTTTTACATAATGTTCTAACCGTGTTTTTTTATATATATGTGCACAATGTTTACTTACCATTTTTTTCAGAGATTTTATGTGTTGGTATGCGGGAGTAGTGCAATATTTATGTGCTTTTTAGGTATATTTTTATCGTGCTGTAAGCGCATCCCCACAGGTTTTTTATGAGAAAAATGGCTCAATCTTAACGATGGATGTCTTGGTTCCTACAGCGATGAAGGCCGCAGCAAAATGCGATACGCAATGAAAATTGCAGTGACTGTGAATCATCTGAACGCTGAATGTAAATTACTCCAAAATCCCTTCTTTGGGTTTTTATGGAACTCCTATTGGAAGTACAGAAAAGTAGTGGTTGAGTTTTATTGCAAAATAAAGTACTTTTACGTAACGCTTACTGTCGTAGGAGTGCGTATTTCGTTAGATTTATGCACGACTATAGAGAAAGGACTCTGTGCAGCTACCATAAGCACGTGGCTACTTGCGAACCTTGGGGGCTGTTTAAAGCGGTATTTATTCTTGGTGTTTGTCTAATTTTTACGGAAGTAAGAATTAGAACTATTTCTGTGGATACCTCTATGCACACTGTTTATGATACAAGTCTACTTGTTATAGATCTATCGACGAATTGTTCTGGGCCACGGGAGGCGTTCAAATCAAGATAGAACGTACTATTATTACTGACTGGAGTTTTGTATATGTTATTGAGAATGCGTGTTAATAACGGGTATGAATTAGCAGAGCCTGGTAAGGGCGGCTAAGGAGTAGTGGTTATTAATCAGACATATACGAATTATATCCGCTAGGTTGTAGCTTATTAATTGTTGATCGCTCTAAAGGGCAGGAGACTCTTAGTAAGTTATAACCTAATAGATATTATTCGTAGTCGACGCGTAACATTGCAGGACACTTACTAGGGAACAGCTACGATTCACACAGTAATTACCATGGGGAAATATTTCGGTAATGGAGATAATTATTTTTTCGAAAATAATCATTTTGCATTACGATCGGGCTGTTGCGGAGGAGCGCAGGTTTTTGGTATGGGACAGTGTTCGGAGTAGATAATCACCCGACAATTGGCTTTGGAGGAAAGGAATTTAGGTGATGATTACTATGGAATAACTCAAAATAGACCATACAGGGAGTATTAAGAGAATACACAGGCATGATAACTTTATTACCAATGAGATTGTCACTCGCATTACTTGGGTATTCTCCCCATTTAATGCATTTCTCTAGTGTGTCCTGTCGTTTCGCTACGGCAGTTTGGTGTAGTGAATGGAATGAATTTACCTTAGCTGCAACAAGTGAGCACACCGGGGGAAGCGTACTAAACCTAATCAGTTTATGTACCTAAAAAAGTCCGATTGTAGATGAATTTGTGATTTATCATGAATGATGATTTATCATGAATGATGATTTATCATGAATGATGATTTATCATGAATGATGATTTATCGTGAATGATGATTTATCGTGAATGATGATTTATCGTGAATGATGATTTATCGTGAATGATGATTTATCGTGAATGATGA
>NW_008481888.1:52570-55830 GCF_000524495.1 Plasmodium inui San Antonio 1
TATTATTTTTAATGACCAGTAGAGCTTGATATTATGTTTCTAAATGGTTAGAGGGTTACGGTATTATTTTTATTGGCCACTAGAGCCGATATTATTTTTAATGGCCACTAGAGCCGATATTATTTTTAATGGCCACTAGAGCCGATATTATTTTTAAAAAAAGTTATAATCCCCAAAGAAACAACAATATAACTACATGAGAACCAACCAACGAAGAATTATGAAAGGTAAAGTTATTTAAAATCTATAGTTTATTAAGTACGTTCAAAAGATGATGTCAAGCAATTGACTAGTTGGAATAATAAAGTGTTTAAATTGAAAATTAAAAAGTGTTTTATAATTGATTTTAATTTGTCAATGAGCAGTTACATCTGTTAGTGAAAAGTTATACACCGTATCATGTGAGAAAAAAATACAACTGTAAATATAGGCCTTTACAGATTGTAGATAAATGAACTTAGACAGCCGTATAAGTGTGAATTATTATAAATGTAGATAGCGCTACAGGTTATAATAACAAAGCGAGCACTCTCATTATAGAATAGCTTTGTAATGATACAATTGTTTTAATCACTGTCCGGTTAGAGCAATTGTGATTGTTACGAAGCGCTATTTAAGTCTACTAATGGGGGACTTTAATTGTAGTTACATAAGGGAACGCATAAAGGTCGCAATTATTATACAGGTTGGTTGTAGGAGAATACACTGATTGGTTATTGAAAACATATACTGGTTGTAATCCTTAAGCTATACAGATGTAAAAAATAGTAAGGAGCGATAATAGCGACGGAGAGTTTAAAAATACGCATAGGAAATAAAAGCTAAGTAAAAAAAAGAGTAGTTATAAACAAGATAAGATATATCAAAATTTTAAGATAGTATTATCGAAGTACTGATAAATTATGGTAAGTCATATCGTATTCATATATCCATACAATGGTAGAAGAGAACTCAACCTAAACATGAAAAGGACTTTTTTTTTCAGATTCAACGACATAGGTACATATCTTTCCTAAAAAGATTTTGTATTAAATATGATGAGATCCAAACATTGTATTTAAAATAGAGGTAAAGTATTTGAAAAGAGGCTATTAATATATATGGTATTATAGTCACTTTATGCAGGTGAATGTATCCTAAAAGTTGATATAATTATATGGACCCAACAAAACCTTTTCGATATGTTCGAGTAATCTACTAAGCTCATACATGCAATGAAAAATTGTAGTGATCTCAATAAATAATTAGATGAAAACATGGAGATCTCATATCTTGTACGTTTCTAACTGTTTCTTTCTGATAACAGACTCTACATTGCTTGTAAAGGTTATCTCATAGAATATTTATATATTCAAATGAGAACAAACCTGTTTAGCATATAAGACGTAGCAGGGGCCAACATGAAACAAACAGTGGCAGCGTGCAGGATATAAGGGGACAAATATGTGTTGTTAGTTTTCTATATAAATAACGAGAGAGCGACCCTTGCAAATAGAGATAAAGTTAATTATAAAACAGTAAAAATCGGTAAAGTGTACGTCCAGAATAATGAAAATAACTGGCGTATATCTAGGTGTTCTTATTTTCACGTTAATTCTAGAGTTCCAAAGTTTAAAAATCGTAATTCTTTTTTTTTTTAAAAAAAAAAGCTATATGTATATATATGCATGACGTGTCTATAGATTAGTCTATGAAATAATGTAAATAAGTGTTTTTGTACATATGCATATACGGTGTACGTACATCCAAAAAAGTGACTATTTTTTTTTTTTACGTGCAGACACTGTTATTACAACGTGATCGGGCACTGTTTTTTTCATATACATATATTGGAACTCTAGAACGGTTATCTCAAACCAAACACGTCTCTAAACTGACGAGGTTACACAGGAGTGTACGTCAGGGCAACGTTAGAGACATCTTTCTTCGAGTCACAATTACTGTTTAAGAAGCAAGGGAAATCGATAGTAGTATATGACGTAGCGGTAACGTAAGACATTTTAATAATGAGCATATGGTAACTACTTCGAGATACTAGAAGATGACGCACACTATTTAGGGATGACGAAGACACTACTGTGGGATACGAGCACATTACTGTGGGATACGAGCACAATAGTGTGGAATACCAACACAATAGTGAGGGATACGACACGCTACTGTGGGACACGAACTGTATAGTGTGGGATACGAGCACATTACTGTGGGATACGAGCACCCTACTGTGGCGTCACAACCAGAGTCGTGTGGAATACGAGCTACTACTTTGGTATAACAGCCAGAGTAGTGTGGAATACGAGCACGCTACTGTGGTGTGACAACCAGAGTAGGGTGGAAACGAACACAATAATGCCGGATACGAACACACTTGTCTGGAATACGAACACAATACTGTGGAATACGAACACAATACTGTGGAATACGAACACAATACTGTGGAATACGAACACAATAGTGTGGAATACCAACGCGCTATTGTGGGATACGGGCACCGTATTGTGGGGATACGAACACCGTATTGTGGGGATACGGGCACCGTATTGTGGGATACGAGCTAGCTATTGTGGGGGTATGAGCACGCTATTGTGGAATACGAACACATTACTGTGGAATACGAACACATTACTGTGGAATACGAACACTACTGTGGGATGACTGAAACTACTTAGCAATGACATGATACTGTCAAAGAGGTGTGCCGTAGCACAAAGGGATTGGCGAAGTGGTAAGCCTGGTGCTTATAATATATCGTGGGAGACGAAAGCACAAATGAGATGATGTACGAATGAGGTAATAAATAAGATCCGCTCTCTCGAAAAGGCCTACTCCTCGCTATTATTTATGCGTTCTAATCTAAAAATACCAATTAAAGCCACAAAACAAAAGTGGACATATAGATTAATATGGACCAAGCTCCTTACTAAATAAATATATATCAAATTGATAATCTGTTACAAACAATATAAAATCATAGAAGGAGAGGAAACTCAAAACTATCGACAAATATATACTTATGATATATATCTGCTCAACAAGTATTAGTTAACCTATCAATAGTATAACACTTAAGCGTATAGGTAAGGTATAGTATTAGCTCTATCATTCTTTGTTGAACCTATGTATACTAGTAAACTTAAGTATGAATAGTACCCTTTTTTTGGCTCTATAAATTCCTGTTGAACTTATATATAGTAGTACACTAAGTTTGAATAGTATAGCTCAGTTTATGTAATTTTTTACTTGTTGAACCTGGAAGTGGC